>NC_057386.1:56466529-56644363 GCF_019320065.1 Cervus canadensis | reverse complement strand
AAAAAAAAAAAAAAAAAAAAAAAAGACCTTATTTTTAAAGCAAACTTCATATATATTTCTTAATTTTTTTTTGTGTTTTTGTGGTTTTTTAATATTGTATTTTTAAGACTCTAACCTCTACTCTAGATTTTTAATCTTTGTTTTTCAGTATTTGATACCAATTTTGGACATTTAAGAATCCAACCTTCAGTACCCATTTTTACTCAGGAGTGTGATTACTAGTTTGATCACTCTCTCCCCCTTTTGACCCTCCTTTTTCTCCCCCAGATCGCCTCTATTTCCTCCCTCCCCCTTCTCTTCTCAATCCAATTCTGTGAATCTCTGTAGGTGTTCTGGGCTGCAGAAAACACTTAGGGAACAGAGTACTGCCTAGATCTGTCTCTCCTCTCTTGAATCCCCCTTTTTTTCCTCCTGCTCACCTTTATCTCCTTCCTCCCTCTCCTCTTCTTCATGTGACTCTGTAAACCTCTCTGGGTGTCCCTCACTGTGGAGAATATTTTCACCATTAACCTAGAAGTTTTATTATCAGTGCTGTATGGATGGAGAAGTCTTGAGGCTACTGGAAGAATAAGACTGAAATCCAGAGGCAAGAGGCTTAAGACCCAAACCTGAGAACACCAGAGAACTCTGGACTATAGGGAACATTAATTAATAAGAGATCATCCAAAAGCCTCCATACCTACACTGAAACCAACCACCAGCCAATTAAGTTCCAGAGTAAGATATACCATGCAAATTCTCCAGCAATGCAGGAACATAGCCTTGAGCGTCAATATACAGGCTGCCCAAAGTCACACCAAACCCATAGACCCATCTCAAAACTCACTACTGGACATTCCATTGCACTTAAGAGAGAAGAAATCCAGCTCCACCCACCAGAACACCGACACAAGCTTCCCTAACCAGCAAACCTCGACAAGCCAAACATCCAGCCCCACCCACTGGGAGAAACCTCCACAATAAAAAGGAACCACAGACTACCAGAATACAAAAATGCCACCCCATACCCAGCAATCTAAATAAGATGAAAAGACAGAGAAATACCCAGCATGTAAAGGAACATGAAAAATGCCCACCAAGACAAACAAAAGAGGAGGAGATAGGGAATCTAACTGGAAAAGAATTTAGAATAATGATAATAAAAATGATTCATGTCAATGTATGACAAAACCCACTACAATATTGTAAAGTAATTAGCCTCCAACTAATAAAAATAAATGAAAAAAAAATCCAAAATCTTGAAAACAAAATAGAGTTACAGATAAATAACCTGGAGACAAGGATTGAGAAGATACAAGAAATGTTTAACAAGCACCTAGAAGGAATAAAAAACAATCAATTAAAAATGAATAATGCAATAAATGAGATCAAAAACACTCTGGAGGGAACCAAAAGTAGAATAATGGAGGCAGAAGACAGGGTAAGTGAGGTAGAAGATAAAATGGTGGAAATAAATGAAGCAGAGAGAAAAAAAGAATTAAAAGAAATGAGGACAACCTCAGGGACCTCTGGGACAATGTGAAATGCCCCAACATTTGAATCATAGGAGTCCCAGAAGAAGAAGACAAAAAGAAAGGCCATGAGAAGATACTCGAGGAGATTATAGCTGAAAATTTTCCCAAAATGGGGAAAGAAATAGTGACTCAAGTCCAAGAATCCCAGAGAGTCCCAAACAGGATAAACCCAAGGCGAAACACCCCAAGACACATATTAGTCAAATTAACAAAGTTCAAACACAAAGAACAAATATTAAAAGCAGCAAGGGAGAAACAACAAATAACATACAAGGGGATTCCCATAAAGATAACAGCTGATTTTTCAGTAGAAACTCTTCAGGCCAGAAGGGAATGGCAGGACACACTTAAAGTAATGAAAGAGAATAACCTACAACCCAGATTACTGTACCCAGTAAGGATCTCATTCAGATATGAAGGAGAATTCAAAAGTTTTACAGACAAGCAAAAGCTGAGAGAATTCAGCACCACCAAACCAGCTCTTCATCAAATGCAAAAGGATCTTCTCTAGACAGGAAACACAGAAAGGTTGTATGAATGTGAACCCAAAACAACAAACAAATGGCAACTGGACCATTCTTATCAATAATTACCTTAAATGTAAATGGATTGAATGCCCCAACCAAAAGACAAAAACTGGCTGAATGGATACAAAAGCAAGACCCCTATATGCTGTCTACAAGAGACCCACCTCAAAGCAAGGGACACATAAAAAGTATTTCATGCAAACGGAGACTAAAAGAAAGCAGAAGTCTCAAAACTTATATCAGATAAAATAGACTTTAAAATAAAGGCTGTGAAAAGAGACAAAGAAGGACACTACATAATGATAAAAGGATCAATCCAAGAAGAAGATATAACAATTATAAATATATGCACCCAACATAGGAGCACCGCAATATGTAAGGCAAATGCTAAGAAGAATGAAGGGGGAAATTAACAATAACACACTAATAGTGGGAGACTTTAATACCCCACTCACATCCATGGACAGATCCACTAAACAGAAAATTAACAAGGAAACACAAACTTTAAATGACACAATGGTCCAGCTAGACCTAATTGATATCTATAGGACATTTCACCCCCAAACAATCAATGTCACCTTTTTTCTCAAAGGCACACAGAACCTTTTCCAGAATAGCTCACATCCTAGGCCATAAATCTAGCCTTGGTAAATTCAAAAAAATTGAAATCATTCTAGTTATCTTTTCTGACGACAATGCAGTAAGATTGGATCTCAATTACAGGAAAAAAAAATTAAAAATTCCAACGTATGGAGTCTAAATAACATGCTTCTGAATAATCAACAAATCATAAAAGAAATAAAAATATGCATTGAAATGAACAAAAATGAAAACACAACAACCCAAAACCTATGGGGCACTGTAAAAGTAGTGCTAAGGGGAGGTTCATAGCAATACAGGCTTACCTCAAGAAACAAGAAGAAAGTCAAACACCTAGCTCTACACCTAAAGTAACTAGAGAAGGAAGAAATGAAGAACCCCAGGGTTAGTAGAAGAAAAGAAACCTTAAAAATTAGGGCAGAAATAAATGCAAAAGAAACTAAAGAGACCATAGCAAAAATTAACAAAGCTTAAAGCTGGTTTTTTGAAAAGGTAACGGTTTTGACAAACCGTTAGCCAGACTCATCAAGAAACATAGGGAGAAGAACCAAATCAACAAAATTAGAAATGAAAATGTAGAGATCACAACAGACAACTCTAAAATACAAAGGATCATAAGAGACTACTACCAGCAGCTCTATGCCAATAAAATGGACAACTTGGAAGAAATGGACAAATTCTTAGAAAAGTATAACTTCCCAAAACTGAACCAGGAAGAAATAGAAGATCTTAACAGACCCATCACAAGCATGGAAATCGAAACTGTAGTCAGAAATCTTCCAGCAAACAAAAGCCCAGGACCAGATGACTTCACAGCTGAATTCTACCAAAAATTTAGAGAAGAGCTAACACCTATCTTACTCAAACTCTTCCAGAAAATTGCAGAAGAAGGTAAACTTCCAAACTCATTCTATGAGGCCACCATCACCGTAATACCAAAACCAGACAAAGATGCCACAAAAAAAAAAAAAAAAAGAAAACTACAGGCCAATATCACTGATGAACATAGATGCAAAAATCTTTAACCAAATTCTAGCAAACAGAATCCAACAACATATTAAAAAGATCATACATCATGACCAAGTGGGCTTTATCCCAGGAATGCAAGGATTTTTTTTTTAATATCTGCAAATCAATCAATGTAATACACCACATTAACAAATTCAAAGATAAAAACCATAGGAGTATCTCAATAGATGCAGAAAAAGCCTTTGAAAAAATTCAACATCCATTTATGATAAAAACTCTCCAAAAAGCAGGAATAGAAGGAACATACCTCAACATAATAAAAGCTATGTATGACAAACCCACAGAAAACATTATCCTCAATGGTGAAAAATTGAAAGCATTTCCCTTAAAGTCAGGAACAAGACAAGGGTGCCCACTCTCACCACTACTATTCAACATAGTTTTGGAAGTGTTGGCCACAGCAATCAGAGCAGAAAAAGAAATAAAAGGAATCCAGATAGGAAAAGAAGAATTAAAAATTTCACTGTTTGCAGACCACATGATCCTCTACATAGAAAACCCTAAAGACTCTACCAGAAAATTACTAGAGCTAATCAATGAATACAGTAGTGTTGCAGGATATGAAATTAACACCCAGAAATCCCTTGAATTCCTATACACTAACAATGAGAAAACAGAAAGTGAAATTAAAGAAACAATACCATTCACCATTGCAACAAAAAGAATAAAATACTTAAGAGTATATCTACCCAAAGAAACCAAAGACCTATACATAGAAAACTATAAAACACTGATGAAAGAAATCAAAGAGGACACAAATAGATGGAGAAATGTACCGTATCCATGGGTTCGAATAATCGATATTGTGAAAATGACTATATTACCCAAAGCAATCTATAGATTCAATGCAATCCCTATCAAGCTTCCAACAGGATTTTTCACAGAACTAGAACAAATAATTCCACAATTTGTATGGAAATACAAAAAACCTCAAATGGCCAAAACAATCTTGAGAAAGAAGAATGGAACTGGAGGAATCAACCTGCCTGACTTCAGACTCTACTACAAAGCCACAGTCATCAAGACAGTATGGTACTGGCACAAAGACAGAGATATAGATCAATGGAACAGAATAGAAAGCCCAGAGATAAATCCATGAACCTATGGACACCTTATCTTCAACAAAGGAGGCAAGGATATACAATGGAAAAAAGACAACCTCTTTAACAAGTGGTGCTGGGAAAACTGGTCAATCACTTGTAAAAGAATGAAACTAGAACACTTTCTAACAACATACACAAAAATACACTCAAAATGAATTAAAGATCTAAATGTAAGACCAGAAACTATAAAACTCCTAGAGGAGAACATAGGCAAAACACTCTCCGACATAAACCACAGCAGGATCCTCTATGACCCACCTCCCAGAATATTGGGAATAAAAGCAAAAATAAACAAATGGGACCTAATGAAACTTAAAAGCTTTCGCACAACAAAGGAAACTATAAGCAAGGTGAAAAGACAGCCCTCAGGTTGGGAGAAAATAATAGCAAACGAAGCAACAGACAAAGGATTAATCTCAAAAATATACAAGCAACTCCTGCAGCTCAATTCCAGAAAAATAAATGACCCAATCAAAAAATGGACCAAAGATCTAAACAGACATTTCTCCAAAGAAGACAAACAGATAGCTAACAAACACATGAAAAGATGCTCAACATCACTCATTATCAGAGAAATGCAAATCAAAACTACAATGAGGTACCATTACATGCCAATCAGAATGGCTGCTATCCAAAAGTCTACAAGCAATAAATGCTGGAGAGGGTGTGGAGAAAAGGGAACCCTCCTACACTGTTGGTGGGAATGCAAACTAGTACAGCCACTATGGAGAACAGTGTGGAGATTCCTTAAAAAACTGGAAATAGAACTGCCATATGACCCAGAAATCCCACTTCTGAGCATACACACCGAAGAAACCAGATCTGAAAGAGACACGTGTACTCCCATGTTCATCGCAGGACTGTTAATAATAGCCAGCATATGGAAGCAACCTAGATGCCCATCAGCAGATGAATGGATAAGGAAATTATGGTACATATACACAAAGTAATATTACTCAGCCATTAAAAAAAAACTTCATTTGAATTAGTTCTAATGAGATGGATGAAACTGGAGCCCATTATACAGAGTGAAATAAGCCAGAAAGATAAAGACCAATACAGTATACTAATGCATATATATGGAATTTAAAAAGATGGTAATGATAACCCTATATGCAAAACAGAAAAAGAGACACAGATGTACAGAACAGACTTTCAGACTCTGTGGGAGAAGGGGAGGTTGGGATGTTCTGAGAGAATAGCATTGAAACAATATACTATCAAGGGTGAAACAGACCACCAGCCCAGGTTGGATGCATGAGACAAGTGCTCAGGGCTGGTGCACAGCGAAGACCCAGAGGGCTGGGATGGGGAGGGAGGTGAGAGGGGGGATTGGATGGGGAACACATGTAAATCCATGGCTGATTCATGTCAATATATGGCAAAAATCACTACAATATTGTAAAGTAATTAGACTCCAAGTAATAAAAATAAATGAAAAAAAAAAAAAAAAAAAAAAAAAACACAAAGCTACAGTTATCAAGACAGCATGGTACTGGCACAAAGACAGAAAAACAGACCAATGGAATAAAATAGAAATCCCAGAGATAAATCCACACACCTATGGAGACCTTTGACAAAGGAAGCAAAAATATACAATGGAGAAAAGACAATCTCATTAAAAGTGGTCCTGGGAATACTTGTCAACCACCTCTGACTTGATGGACATGATTTTCTGTAAGTTTGGGGAGGTAGTGATGGACAGGGAAGCCTGGTGTGCTGTAGTCCATGGGGTCACAAACAGTCGGACATGACTGAGTGACTGAATTGAACTGACCTGTAAAAGAATGAAACTAGAACACTTAATAGCATCATACACAAAAATAAATGCAAAATGGGTTAAAGAAATAAATGTAAGACCAGAAACTATAAAACTCCAAGAGGAAACAGAGGCAAAACACTCTGACAAATCACAGCAAGATCTTCTATGAACCAACTCCCAGAGTAATGAAAATAAAACCAAAAATGAACAAGTGGGGCCTAATTAAATGCAAAATGTTTTACACAACGAAGGAAACTATAAGAAAGGTGAAAAGACAACCTTCAGAATGCGAGAAAATAATAGCAAATGAAGCAACTGACAAAGAATTAATCTCATAAGTATACAGGCAGCTCATGCATCTCAATACCAGAGAAATAAACAACACAATCAAAAAATGGGCCAAAGAACTAAACAGACAATTTTTAAAAGAAGACATACAGATGTTTAACAAACACATGAACATATGATCACTATCACTCGTTATCAGAGAAATGCAAATCAAAACCACAATGAGGTGTCATCTCATGCCAGTCAGAACGGCTCCTATCAAAAAGTCTACAAACAATAAATGCTGGAGAGGGTGTGGAGAAAAGGAAACCCTCTTACACTGTTTGCGGAAATGCAAAATAGTGCAGCCACTATGGAGAACAATGTGGTGATTCCTCAAAAAACTGGTAATAGAATTGCCATATGACCCAGCTATCCCACTGCTGGGCATATACACCAAGGAAACCAGAATTGAAAGAGACACATGTACCCGAATGTTCATCACAGCACTATTCACAATAGCTAGGATATGGAAGCAACCTAGGTGCCCATCAGCAAACTAGTGGATAGGAAAGTTGTGGTGCATATACACCATGGAATATTACTCAGCCATCAAAAAGAACACATTTGAGTCAGTTCTAATGAGGTGAATGAAACTGGAGACTATTATACAGAGTGAAGTAAGTCAGAAAGAAGAACAACAATGCAGCATATTAAAACATATATATGAAATTTAGAAATATTGTAATGAGAACCCTATATGCAAAACAGCAAAAGAGACACAGATATAAAGAACAGACTTTTGGACTCTGTGGGAGAAGCCAAGGATCAGATGATTTGAGAGAACAGCATTGAGACATGTATATTACTGTATGTGAAACAGATGACCAGACCAAGTTTGATGCATGAAACAGGGTACTCAAAGTTGGTGCACTGGGACAACCAGAAGGATGGAATGGGGAGGGAGCAGGGAGTAGGGTTTGGGGTGGGAGACACATCTACACCCATGGCTGATTCACGTAAATGTGTGACAAAAATCACCACAATATTGTAAAGTCATTAGCCTCTAATTAGAATAAATAATTTAAAAAATATTAAGAAAACACTTGACAAAATTCAAAATCCATTTGTAATAAGCATTCTAAGCAAACTAAAAAATAAAATAGGACACAATAGTTAATAACATCATCTCTGGAGTGATACTAAATGAATACACATATTTTTCCTATTATATATTTATTAGTGTGCTTTGGGTAAGCTACTTAACCTGTCTGAGACTCTGTATCCTCATCTTTAATATGGACTTAGTCATAGCACCTATCTTGTGAGATGGCTGTGAATAAAAGTGAAATAATTGAAAGAAAGTGTAGAGAATACTTCTTGAAACTCTATAAATATTAGACATTATTATTTTAATTACAAACAAAATTTTCCTAAATAATAAAAAGTAGGGGAGGGTTTATAGAAAATTACTAAACATTGGCTAGATCATGCATGAATATATACCTCTCAATCATTGGAGCCTGAAATTTTCTGTCCATTTTGAGAGTTATCTATAGCAGAACAGTAAATGTGAAACATTATAATTATCTACACAGTGGGGGAAGGGAAAGGAGGGACAACCTGAAAAAGAAGCATAGAAACATATACATTACCATATGTAAAATTAGACAGACAGTTGAAATTTGTTGTATGATATAGAGAGCTCAAAATCCAGTGCCCTGTGACAATCTAGAGGAGTGGAATGGGGTGGGAGGTGAGAAGGAGGATCACAAATGAGGGGGTATATATGTATATATATATTGCAGGAAGGGGGATTCCTTCCAGGGCCCAAAACTGGGCTCTTGTCTAACACTCAGAAATGAACTGTCCAAGGAGACACATGTGCTGACAAAGCAAGAGATTTTATTGGGAAGGGGTGCCCGGGTGGAGAGCATTAGGGCAAGGGAACCCAGGAGAACAACTCTGCATGTTTTATGGTGATGGGATTAGATGCTGGGTTGTCTTTAGCCAATCATTCTGACCCAAAGTCCTTCCTGGTGGTGCATGCCTCGTGGTGGATGCCAGAGCGAAGGATTCTGAGAGGTGGTCGGACATGTGGTTTCTCCGTTTAACCTTTCCTGAACTCTTCAGGTTCAGTTCACTTCAGTCCTGTCAGACTCTTTGCGACCCCATAGACTGCAGCATACGTGGCCTCCCTGTTCATCACCAACTCCTGGAGTTTACTCAAACGCATGGCCATTGAGTCAGTGATGCCATACAACCATTTCATCCTCTATCGTCCACTTTCCCTCCCACCTTCAATCTTTCCCAGCATCAGGGGCTTTTCAAATGAGTCAGTTATTTGCATCAGGTGGCCCAAGTATTGGAGTTTCAACTTAAACATTAGTCCTTTTAATGAATATTCAGGAATGATTTCCTTTAGTATGGACTGATTGGATCTCCTTGAAGTCCAAGGGACTCTCAAGAGTCTTCTCCAACACCACAATTCAAAAGTATCAATTCTTCAGTGCTCAGCTTTCTTTACGGTTCAACTCTCACATCCATGCATGATTACAGGAAAAACCATACCCTTGGCTAGACGAACCTTTGTTGGCAAAATAATGTCTCTGTTTTTTAATATGCCATCTAGGTTGGTCATAACTTTTCTCCAAGGAGTAAGCATCTTTTAATTTCATGGCTGCAGTCACCATGTGCAGCAATTATGGATCCCCAAAAAATAATTCTGTCACTGTATCCACTGTATCCCCATCTATTTGCCATGAAGTGTTGGAACAAGATGCCATGATCTTTGTTTTCTGAATGTTGAGCCTTAAGCCAACTTTCTCACTCTCTTTCACTTTCATCAAGAGGCTCTTTAGCTCTTCTTTGCTTTCTGCCATAAAGGTGGTGTCATCTGCATATCTGAGGTTATTGATATTTCTCACAGCAATCTTGATTCTAGCCTGTGCTTCATCCAACCCAGTGTTTCTCATGATGTACTCTGCATATAAGTTAAATAAGCAGGGAAACCATGTACAGCCTTGACTTACTCCTTTCCCAATTTGGAACCAGTCTGTTGTTCCATGTCTAGTTCTAACTGTTGCTTCTTGACCTGCATATGGACTTCTCAAGAGGCAGGCAGGGTGGTCTGGTATTCCCATCTCCTTAAGAATTTCCCACAGTTTGTGGTGATCCACACAGTCAAAGGCTTTGGCATGGTCAGTAAAGCAGAAAGTGATGTTTTTCTGGAACTCTCTTGTTTTGCGATAATCCAATGGATGTTGGCAATTTGATCTCTGGTTCCTCTGTCTTTTCTAAAACCATTTTGAACATCTGGAAGTTCACAGTTCACTTACTGTTGAAGTCTGGCTTGGATAATTTTGAGCATTACTTTACTAGTGTGTGACATGAGTGCAATTGTGCAGTAGTTTGAGCATTCTTTGTCATTGCCTTTCTTTGGGACTGGAATGAAAACTGACCTTCTGGTTTGCGGTGGTTTATTAGTTCAGTGTTCCTTACCAGGATCTCATGTCATAAAATAACTCATGCAAATGGTTACTATGGTGCCTGGCCAGGGTATGGGTATGAGTGAAGTAGTTTCAACATTCTTTGGCAGTGACATTCTTTGGGATTGGAATGAAAACTGACTTTTCCAGTCCTGTGGCTATAACTGAGTTTTCCAAATTTGCTGGCATATTGAGTGCAGCACTTTCAAAGCATCATCTTTTAGGACTTGAAATTGCTCAACTGGAATTCTAACACCTCCACTAGCTTTGTTTTTAGTGATGCTTCCTAAGGTCCACTTCACTTTGGACTCCAGGATGTCTATCTCTAGGTGAGTGATCACACCAACCTAGTTATCTGGGTAATGAAGTTTTGTTTTTTTTTTTGTATAGTTCTTCTGTGTATTCTTGCCACCTCTTCTTAATATCTGCTGCTTCTGTTAGGACCTCTTCTGTCCTTCATTGTCCCCATCTTTGCATGACATGTTCCTTTGGTATCTAATTTTCTTGAAGAAAGATCTAGTCTTTCCCACTCACTGCTTTCCTCTATTTCTTTGCATTGATCACTGAGGAAAACTTTATCTCTCCTTGCTATTCTTTGGAAATCTGCATTCAGATTGGTATATATTTCCTTTTTTCCATAATATTACATTGTCTGGATGTATCATTCACCTACTGAAGAACACATTTCAAGTTTTGGCAATTTTCAATAAAGATGCAATAAAGATGTCCATGTGCAGATATTTGTGTGGATATGTTTTTAATTCATTTGGGCAAATATCAAGGGACATAACTTCATGATCTTTTAGTAAGAGCAGTTTACTTTTGTCAAAG
The DNA here is from genome assembly GCF_019320065.1 of Cervus canadensis. Classification (NCBI taxonomy): domain Eukaryota; kingdom Metazoa; phylum Chordata; class Mammalia; order Artiodactyla; family Cervidae; genus Cervus; species Cervus canadensis. The sequence goes on along the minus strand of NC_057386.1, from coordinate 56,633,242 downwards.
TCAAACAAGCTGTCTTCGAACGTGGCTATAGTGTTTTTCATTTCCCATAGCAATAAGTGAGTGTTCCTGTTGTTCCATATCCTAACCAGCATTTGTCTTTTTTTTTTTTTTAATTTTTGCTAGTTTGATTGGTATGTAGTCAAAACTTTTTTTTCTAATTTTCAATTTTTCATATGTTTACTTTCCATCTGTGTAACTTCTTTGATAAGATGTGTGCTTAGTTGTTCTGCCCATCTTTAACCATATTGTTTGTTCTCCTAATGTTGAGTTCCTTTGTATATTTTTGATACCAGGTAAAACTTCTTATTTCTTTTATCTATTTTTCTTTGCTGCAAATTACTGTTGTTGTTGTTTAGTTTCCTGCAGTAGAAATATAGGTTATTCATTTCAGATCTTTGTCTTTTCCTATATATGAATTTAGTATTATAAATTTCCATTTGAGCACAGTTTTCCCTTTATTTCATGTAGAAACATTGCTTTTATCTTCATTTAACCCAAAGTTTCTTTCTCATTTTTAAAAATTTCAGTTGAGACTCGTTTTTGACTAATATGTTATTTAGAGGTTAAAGTCCATATATGTGGGTGTTATCAAGCTCTTCTTCCAGGAATTCCTCCTTTAATTCCAGTGTGATCTAAAATATATGTACCTGATTTCTATTCTTTTAAAATTGTTTAGGTGTCTTTTGTTGCCCAGAATCTGGTGCATGCTTGTAATCATTTTATGTGAATTTAAGGAACATGTGTACACTGCTATTGCTGGATGTCAATTGTTGTTATTCAGTCGCTCAGTCATGTCTGACTTTTTGTGACTCCATAGACAGTAGCACAACAGGCTTCCTTATCCTTCACTATCTCCTGGAGTTTGCTCTAACTCATATACATTGAGTCAACAATGACATTGAACCATCTCATCTTCTGTCATCCACTTCTTCTGCCCTCAATCCTTGCCAGCATCAGAGGCTTCTCCAATGAATCAGCTCTTCATATCAGGTAGCCAAAATATTGGAGCTTCAGCTTTGGCATCAGTCCTTTAAATGTATACTTAGAATTGAAATCCTTTAGGATTGACTGGTTGGATCTTCTTGCTGTCCAGGGGACTCTCAGGAATCTTCTCCAGCACCACAGTCTGAAAACATCACTTCTTTGGCACTCAGCTTTCTTTACAGTCCAGTTTTCATGTCTGTACATGACTACTGGGAAAAATCATAGCTTTTACTATTATGAATCTTTGTCAGCAAAGTGATGTCTCTGTTTTTTAACACACTGTCTAGGTTTGTCATAGCTTTTCTTCCAAGGAGTCTTTTAATTTCATGGTGGCCGTCACCATCTGCAGTGAATTTGGAGCCCAAGAAAATAAAATCTGTCACTGTTTCCACTGTTTCTCCATCTATTTGCCATGAAGTGATGCTACCAGATGCCATGATCTTAGCTTTTTTGAATGTTGAGTCTTAAGCTAGCTTATTCACTCTCCTCTTTCAACTTCATCAAGAAGCTCTTTAGTTCCTCTTTGCTTTCTGCCATTGGGATGGTGGCATCTGCATGTCTGAGGTTATTGATATTTTTCTTGGCAATCTTGATTCTAGCTTTTGATTCATCCAGCCCAGAATTTCACATGATGTACTCTGCATATAAGTTAATTAAGCAAGGTGACAATATACACCCTTGATATACTCTTTTCCCAGTTTTGAACCATCCATTATTCCATGTCCAGTTTTAACTGTTGCTTTTACCTGCATATAGGTCGGAGGCAGATAAGGTGGTCTGGTATTCCCATCTCTTTAAGAATATTCCATTTTGTTGTGATCCACACAGTCAAAGGCTTTAGCATAGTCAGTGAAGCAGAAGTAATTCTTGTTTTGTTTTGTTTTGTTTTGAAATGTCCTTGCTTTTCTATGAACCAGTGGATGTTGGCAATTTGAACTCTGGTTCCTCTGCCTTTTGAACAATAACTTGCTAGCATGTGAAATGAATACAACTATGTAGTAGTTTGAACGTTCTTTGGCATTGCTGTTCTTTGGGATTGAAATGAAAGCTGACATTTTCTTGTCCTGTGGTCACTGCTGATTTTCCCAAATCTGATGCCATGTTGAGTACAACACTTTAACCACATCATCTTTTAGCATTTGAAACGGCTTAGCTGGAATTCCATCACCCCCACAGCTTGTTTATAGTAATGCTTCCTGAGGCCCACTTGACTTCACACTCCAGGATGTCTGGCTCTAGGTGAGTGACCAAACCATTCTGGTTTTCAGGTTATTGAAACATTTTTTTTGTATAGGTCTTCTGTGAAGAAGGGAATGGCAAACCATTTTAGCATTCTTGCCTTGAAACCCCATGAACACCATGAAAAAGCAAAAATGTATGACACTGAAAGAGGAACCAGCCATGTCAGTAGGTGTCCAGTATACTACTGGAGAAGAGTGGAGAAAAAGCTCCAGAAAGAATGAAGAGGCTGAGCCAAAGTGGAAAAGATATCCAACTGTGTATGTGTCTGTTGGTGAAAGTCAAGTCCACTGCTGTAAAGAACAGTGTTGCGTAAGATGTCAATTAGATCAAGTTGATTGGTGGTGCCACTGAGGTCAACTGTATCCTGTTCTATTTATTGCCTGTTTGATCAATCAATTACTGAGAGAAATGCGTTGAAGGTGTGGACTATGGTATTGCTTTCCATCCTCTTCACGGTGCCAATTGTCTCGCTGTTCACACTCTCCACACTGTTTGCTGAACCTGGGTAGGCAAGGCACAAGCTAAGAGGTCAGAAGAAGACAGGAGGAGCCATAGGAACTGTTGACATGTTTATCCTCTTCTGGCTGGCACAACAGCCATAGCAGCAGACGTAATATAACGTACATAACCACACACAACCTCTCTCTTGGCTGATGCAGCAGCCATAATGGTATTCATGCTATATTCTCTTCTCTCATATCTGACCCAATGAACACAGCCGTGATGCAGCAGCAATCCCTGCTGCTTTATGGGTGGAGCTCATGCAGGAGTACTTCACATAGTGTCATGTGACCAAAGAAATTCCTCATGATGCTCATGTGCAGTGCTATAAATGACCTCAGCTTTTACACAGTCATTATTTACAAAACTTGGATCAAGAGAGCCTGAACACACCAGCTTGGCCTATTTACTCTCTCCTCACAACTATAAAAGTGGACATACCTATTTCTTATTGCTGTTATACCCACTTTTTCTTCATGTATTTTGACACTCTGTTCTTAGACACATGTTTATGGTTGTAATGTCTACAAGAAGAATAGACTCTTTCATTATTACATAATGTCCCTCTTTCCCATGTCCTAAGATCTGCTTCTGTTCAAAAGCTATTTAGCTATTCAAAAAATATTTTAATTAATATAACAAGGAATATCTTTCTCTAACCCTTTATTTTTAAACTATCTGAAATTTTACATATAAAGAGGGGATTTGATGCTTTCTTAAAAATTCCTTCCATTTATCTATGTTGCTTTTCTGTTTTTTTTTTTTTCCTTTTGTTTACTTTTCTCACTTTATTAATTATGGTTTTAAACATTTCCCTCACAATACCAACATATGTGCAATATCTGATTCTGGTTATGACTCTTCTTTTGTCTTTCCAGACTATTTTATCTAATATTTTGGTTTGTTTTATAAACTTCTGTTAAAAGCTAATATTGTGCTAAGAAGCACTAAGCTTAGTGGCTTTTGTGTGAAGATCTCTGCTAATCTGGCTAGAAATTAGGATAAGTTTTATGTTTCCTATATCTGTAGATGTGAAAGGAATGTAGTGTCTTTGCCTTTTTTCTCTTTTTTAGATTTTGGTTTTTCCTAAATACTCTTTCTTGTTTTCCCAAAATTCCTGTTATCTGAAAATACCAAAAAGTGTCATTGATTTTCATTTTATTTAATTTTTCCTCTTGTTCTGTTGAAACTTAGACTACTTAGAAGTTGGAGTTACATTTCAGAATTGACAACAGAAATTCTCTTACATGTTTTAACATATGTGAAATAGTGAATTTCTAATATTTTCAACTGAAGAATTCTAAGTGATATAGATTATGGTCTTTGGTAAGATATATTCAGGAAAATATGATATAAAATACATAAAAAATCTGAGAGGAAAATCACTCTTTTGAAAGGCATCAGAGTGAAAATTCAAATCCCTGCTTTTACTTTAAAAATGAAAGGAAACTTAGGAATACTTTGTAACTGTGCTGACAGTATATTCTACCACTTATGGTTTCAGAAATGACATCTTCAAAAGACAAACTGAAACTCTGGAGGTATTTTATTAATAACAGAAATGTCCTAGCATTGCATGCTGATATGGTAAATATCAAAAGTCCTTAGCTTCTTAAGCATCTCTTTTCTCTCTCTCTCAATCTATAAAAAAAATATTTCCTCAAAACACTCTAGGAGGTATATCTTCATGTTTCATAATTAGAATTATGCCATGTGTAGTGGGGGACTGCAATTACTGGCATAAACCTATCAAATTTTAGCCCATGGAGCTGAGTATATGCTACTACTTCAATTTGTATAGGATAATGAAATGAACTACTAACAATTCTGTTTGGTAAGAATGAAAATGTAGGCAATGACTTTTAAGTGGGCAACCAAAATTATCCACTGCAGAATTCTAGCTCATTGCCAAATTTTGTTGATGGATCTTTGTCACATTTTTTTTTTTTTAACAGCATCTTCTCTAGTAATCATTCTTACTGTTTTAGGTTACGGTTTAATCACACTCTGTCTAGATTATCATGTTATTTCTTTTATGATATAATTGTCACTGTATTTTTACCTTGAATAATTTGTTACACAGTTATCGAAGTCAACAATCTAAGACAAAACTCTCATCAATTTATAGTTCTACTTAATATATTTCAAGAAACATCAGTATTTCTAAAGCAAATCCCTTAACAGAATGCAATAATTCCCATAATGTGAAGTTTGTTTTATTTTCAAGATTTTTCTGTCTGAATATTCTTCCCAAACACATAAACTGATACTATTGACCATATCTAGTACTTGTAAAGATCTAAACTATTCATGTTTCTCTAAATGTCATCCTGTTGTTACAAGGACCTCTGATTACAGTCCTTGTAACTGTCCCCTATAAAACAAAACAATATAGACCGTACAATCACAGATAAAGTTCTTTTGACTAAATCAAATCCAAAACAATAATACAAAACAATCCAAACAAGGAATGAATTTCAAAATTATTACATCAGCAAAAATAAGTTAGCTACAAAAGCATGCTCTAAATGCTGCAAGTTAATGACCAGCACTGAGAATCAGACTTGTGAAATTTCAGCTACATACTGAATAAAGGATACACATAAAAAAGGGAGGATGCAAAAAATATTGAATTTTTTAAAAGATAGAACAAAGAAAACCATTCAAACATTAATCAGAAGAAGCCTGTGTAACTATATTAAGCTCCAAACAGTTCTACTGGTTTTGGAGATAAAAATAAAATCAGTAGTTACCTATAGTGGTGATGGGCATGGTGATAAAGGGAAGAGTTTTGAATACAAAGAGGCATGGGTGAACATGCTGAGATGAAGGAAGTATTAAATATTTTGATTTAAGTGGTGTCTACACAGATGTTAAAACTCTGAAAAACACATAAAAAATGTATTTATGTTATTTGATTTAAATTGCCCCTGAATAAAGTCAAATTAAAGAGAGGAAGGAGAGAAAGAGAGAGAGAAGATAGAACTTCTATTACTCTAAATAATTTTTAAAGACAGCAAGAAGGTAAGTAAATGAGTGGATAAAGAATCTTGCATTATATATAACCAAAAAAAAACAAAAAAAAAAACAAAAAAAACCCTCATATCCACAATGTTTAAAGAAATTCTACCATCATCAAAAAAATTAGATAGTCAAAGCAAAAATAGGAAAAAAAACTTGAACAAGCATCTCAGAAACTGACTAAATTAAATGACAATAAACTTAAAAATATGTTCAATCTATGAGAAGATTGCAAATTCAAAGTACAGTGAAAAACCCGTTATTTATTCTCAATATGGCTAAAATTAAAATGAGAAGGAACAGGGGTTTCAGATTCTACTGGTGGTAATGCAAATTACTCAAATAGTTTCTTTGTTCAGTCTGTTGTTAAAAATTACCTTAAACATGATGGCTTAAAAACAACAAAAATGTACTTCGCACAATTCTGGAGGTTGGGAATTCTCAAATTCCCAGTGTATAAACAAGGTCAGTTTCTGGTGAAAGCCCTTTCTTGGCTTGCAAAATACCATCTTCTACATCTTAATAGAGAAAGAAGATGAGTATACTCTGGGGTTCCTTGTATAAGGGCCTTAAGCTCATTCATAAAATCTCCACCTCTATGATCTCACAAAAGTCCTTTCCCCTAGTACTATTACACTGTGGGGTATAATTTCACCATATGAATTTTGAGGAGACATAAATATTCCATCAATTGCAAGTAGCTACAGTGGTAATTTAAAGAGCTGGCATTATCTAATGAAGTTGAGTAACTCAGACCTTATTACTAATCAGTTTCATACCAAAAGAAATGCATGCATTGTGAAACATGAACCATGAATGAGTATTTACCACTTAATCCTATTAGAACAATCTAAATATTCATGAGTAGAAAGAGATCAATGAATCATGAAATTATATGGACTGACTGTACCACTGCTTCTCTCCCCCCATTCTTATGGTGAGGCCTAACCCCCAAAAATGGAATTTGGAGATAAGGTCTTTGGGAGGTAAGTAGGGTTAGGTTAAGTAATAAGAGTGAGGACTTCATGAAGGTATTAATGTCTTATGAGAAGTGAAAGAGAAATCTCTTCATGTGCACAAAGTGAAAGTGAAGTGAAGTTCCTCAGTCGTGTCCGACTCTTTCGGACCACTTGGACTGTAGCCTACCAGGGTCCTCTATCCATGGAATTTTCCAGGCATGAGTACTAGAGTGGGTTGCCATTTCCTTCTATAGGAGATCTTCCCAACCCAGGGATCAAACCTGGGTCTCCAGCATTGCAGGCAGACGCTTTACCATCTGAGCCACCAGGGAAGCCTTCATGTGCACAAGTAGAGAGGAAAAGCCATATGAGGAAATAGGAAGAAGGTGACAGTAAGAAGCCAGGAAGAAGGTTTTCACCAGAAACCTAATCAGTAGGTACTTTTATCTTGGAATTCTTGGTTCTAGAACTGTGAGAAATACGTGACTGTTGTTTAAGTCAGTATTTTGAACCACAAGCTGACTAAGACAGGAATATTGCTACTCTGGAAAAAAAAAAAAAATACATCTTACAAGCATAATGCTGAATAAAAGAAGCCAAATATAGAATACATATAAATACATATACATTCTATTAAAGTTTATTTTAAAAAACTGGTAGGTTCTCTCAGGCTCAAGGCCAAGAGCTGGAAAGAATCTAGCTGATGCTGGCTTTCTCATGCTTATAGCCACTGGTTTCCCTACATGCTCATTATCACCAGGGCTCCTACGACCCTGCCACTGCACCACCTCTGCACATTCTTCTCACAGAAGTGGTCACATGTGTTCCAGAGCTGGCTTAGGGGGAGACTCCCATGGATGCCCATATACAGAAGTGGGACTGAAACTACAGCCGAGTCCCAGAGGGACATGCAATTAAGGAAGAAGTGAAACCCCCTCTTTGTAGCTGCATAAACTGTGAATTGACATCCTTGTGAATGGTTTTGTAAAGTTAGTGCATACTGAACATCTGAATTGACAATGAGTGCTTCCACACCAAAGATGGGCCTAGTTTGAGCAACTGTGGACTTTGTGGGCACATGCAGATGGAGGTTGGGCCAGGCTAGCGTCTGACCTTTCCTGATAGCACCCAAAGCAGGTCCAGATCCATGATTACTGAAATCACTAGACCTGACTTCACTGAAACTATGTTTGTTGCCTGGTGAATACAATCTCTGAGACATCAGGGCCAATTACTACTGCTATAGTGGGACTGAGAACAGTGCCAGCAACAGTGAAATTTGAAAGCTCACACAAAGGGTGAAAAGTGACAAAACAAAGCACAGTCACGGGTGAACAGGTCCAAAGAAGGAACACCCAGTGGCTTCATTCCCAGTGCAAATATTCCAACCCCATCTATTTCATACCATTCATCTGTATCACAGTGAAGAAACAGATCTTGGGGCTTCTTCAACAACTAGGGAGGGCACCCCACTCTTGATAGGTCAGTGACATCCAAAGAGAAAAGATGAGGCTGCACTCATTATTGGGGTTTCCTGGTGTCTCAGATGATGAAGAATCTACCTGTACTACAGGAGACCTGGGTTTGACCCCTAGGTCAGGAATATCCCCTGGAGAAGGGACTGGCAACCCACCCCCATATTCTTGCCTGGAGAATTCCATGGAGTCCAGGGATCACAAAAAGTCAGACATGACTGAGCAACACTTTCACAATTTTACTCACTATCTAAGGCAAACACTGGTAAGCACAAATTAAAACTCCTATAAAATGGATAGGCATCAGTGTTGCAAGGCTTTGGACCAAACTCACTAACCAGGGGGCAGACAAGGGATGTAAAAATAATTACTATCCTGCACCCTGCAGGAAGGAGACCAAAAGCATGGTAAGTTTGACAAAATGAGAAGACAAAAAATACACTGCAGACAAAGAAGAAAGATAAAAATAACTATAAAAGCAGTTAAATGAAGAAGAGCTAGGCAACCTGTCTGATAAACAAACAGTACGGATAGTAAAGATTATTCAAGACCTCTGAATAAGAATGGAGGCACAAATCAAGAAGAAGCAAGAAATGATTAACAAAGATCAAGAAAATGAAAGAATAAGCAGAGATGAAAAATACAGTAACTGACATAGAAAATACATTAGAAAGAATCAATAGGAGAATAACTGAGGCAGAAGAGCAGATGAGGGACCTGAAAAACAAGAGTGATGGAAATCACTGTTGAGGAACAGAATAAAGAGAAAAAAAAAAAGAAAGAAAAGAAATTGAGGACAGTTTCAAAGACCTCTGGGACAGCTTTAAACACATTGATGCTTGAATTATAGGGGCCCCAGCATAAGTGGAAAAGCAGAAAGAGAAAGTACTTGAAGAAATTAGCAATCAAAAACTTCCTTTACATGGGAAAGGAAATAATCATCCAAGTACAGGACATGTAGAGAGTTCCATACAGGATAAACACAAGGACAAGCATGCCAAGACAAATATTAATCAAACTAACAAAAAAATAAATAAAAAATTATTAAAATTAACAAAGGAAAAGTAACAAAAAGCATACCAGGGAATTCCCATAAAGATATCAGCTGATTTTTCTGCATACACACTTACAGGCCAGAAGGGAGTGGCAAGATGTATGTAAAGTGATTAAGGGAAACACCTACAACCAAGAACATTCTACCCACCACAACTCTCATTTAGATTTTAAAGATAAATTAAAACTTTATCGACAAGTGAAAGTTAAGAGAATTCAGCACCATTGAGCCAGCTTTACAACAAATGCTAGAATAACTTCTCTAGGTAGAAAAGTGACCTGCAACTTAAAACAACTTTGTACATATATTGACTGCTAAATCAAAATCTCACATGCATAGCAAACCCCAAAATTACAATAGATACACAAAGAAGAAAGGCAACCTAAATGCAACACTAAATATATTTATCAAACCACAGAGAAGAGAACAAAAGAGGAAGGGAAGTAAAGACCTACAAAAACAAATGCAAAGAAATTAAGAAAATGACAATAGGGACATACATATGGATAATTACCTTAAGTGTAAATGGATTAGATGCTGTAACCAAAAGATATAGATTGGAATGGAACAAAAACAAGACTATACACATGTGCGCACACACACACACACACACACACACACACACACACACACACACATATATATATATATATATATATTTTTTTTTCCTACAAGAGACCCATTTCAGGCTCTGGAACACATACAGAATGAAAGTGAGGGGATGTGAAATGCTATTTCATGCAAAAGAAAATCAAAAGAAAGCTGGAGTAACAATGCTCATATAAAAAAGAAAAAATAGCCTTTAAAGTTAAGACTTTCATAAGAGAAAGGAGTATGTATGCTCAGTTGCTCAGTCCTGTTGGACTCTTTGTGACCAGGCTCCTTCATCCACAGGATTTTTCCTGGAAGAATACTGGAATGGGTTGCCATTTTTCTCCTCCAGGTGACCTTCCTGACCCAGGGATCAAATCCATGTCTCTTGTGTCTCCTGCTTTAGCAGGTGGATTCTTTACCACTGCAGTAGCTGAGAAGTCAACAAGAAAAGGAGAAACACTACATAATGATCAAGGAATCAATCCAAGAAGATACAATAAAAACTGAAAATATATATGCACCCAACATTGGAGTACCTCAATATATATAGCAAATGCTAACAATCATAAAAGGTCAATTCCCATTAGCAAAATTATAGTGGGGGATTTTAACACCTTACTTACACCAAAGGACAGATCCTCCAGGCAGAAAGTTAATGAGGAAACAAAAGCCTTAAATGACACATTAGACAAGATAGATAGGACATAATAGGACATTCCTCCTGAAAGCAGAAGAATACACTTTCTTCTCAAGTGCACATGGAACATTCTGCAGGACAGATCAAACCTTGAACCACAAACCAAGCCTTGGTAAATTTAAGAAAACTGAAATCATATCAGGCATCTTTTCTGACCACAACACTATGAGATTAGAAATCCACAGCAGGAAAAAGGAAAAAAAAAAAAAAAAAGAGCTGTAAAAAACACAAACACATGGAGAGTAAACAATGTTACTAAATGACCATTGGGACATCCCAAGTGGCTAGGATGGTGAAAAATCTGCCTGCAATAGAGGAGATCATGGTTAGATCCCTGGGTCAAAAAGGTGTCCTGGAGAAGGGAATGGCTACCCACTCCAGTAGGTAATTCTTTCCTGGAGAATTCCATAGGAAGAGGAGATTTGCAGATATTTTATCAGTCAAGTTGGTGGAGTAGAAGGATGTGTGCTGATTTTTTTCCCATGAGAACACCAAAATTGCAGGGTCAACAGTGGCCTAATGTGGAGACAGGGACACTGCCTGGAATGTTGGCATAAATTTTCTTGGGGGAGGTCACCATCAGCTGTACCATAGAGCCTGTAGTCATATCATAGAGACTGCAGACTCAAGGACTGAGCTTCCTCAGGCCAAATAACTAACAGGGAGGGAGCACAGGCCCACCCATCAGCAGTAAATTGGGTTAAAGATTTATTGAGCATGGCCCTGCCCACCAGAGCAAGACCCAGTTTTCTGGACAGCCAGTCCCTCCCATCAGGAAGCTTACACAATCCTCATATCCTCATCCATCAGAGATCAAACAGAGAAAGCAAGAACTTTAATAACATGTCCTACAGAATGAAAAACACAACCACAAAAAACAAAAAAAAACAAAAACAAAAACTAACCAAAGTGACCATATGGATCAACTTTGTGTAACTCAATGAAATGATGAGCCATGTCTTGAAGGGCCACACAAGATGAACGGATATGGTGGAGAGTTCTGACAAGAAAATGTTACACTAGAGAAGAAAATGGCAAACCACTTCAGTAGTCTTACCTTGAGAACCCCATGGACAGTATGAAAAAGCAAAAAAGATAGGACACTGTAAGATGGGCTTCCCAGTTTAGTAGGTATCATAGATGCTACTAGGGAAGAGTGAAGAAATAGCTCCAGAAAGAATGAAGGGGCTCAGCCAAAGCATAAATGACACCCAACTGTTGAAGTGTCTGGAGGTAAAAGTAAAGTCTGATGTTGTAAAGAACAATATTGCATAGGAACCTGGAATGTTAGGTACATGAATCAAGAAAAATTGGATGTGATCAAACAGGAGATGGCAAGAGTGAACATCAACATTTTAGGGATCAATGAATTAAAATGGATGTTACTGGGTGAATTTAATTCAGATGATGAATATACCTACTACTGTGGGCAAGAATCCCTTAGAAGAAGTGGAGTAGCACTCATAATCAATAAAGGAGTTCAAAGTTCAGTATTGGGTGCAATCTCAAAAGCTCAAGAATGATCTCAATTTGTTTTCAAAACAAAATATTCCACAGTAATCCAAATCTGTGCCCAACCACAATTGCCAAAGAAGCTGAAATCAAACAGTTCCATGAAGGCCTACAAGACCTTCTAGAACTAACATCAAAAAGAGATGTGTTTTTCAACATAAGGGACTGGAATGCAAAAGTAACAAATCAAGACATACCTGGATTAATAGGCAAGTTTCATCTTAGAGAACAAAATGACAAATTAACATGGTTTTGTCAAGAGAACACACTGATCATAGCAAATATTCTCTTCCAAAAACACAAGAGAAGACCCTACAATGAATATTACCAGATGGTCAATACTGAAATATTATTTGCAACCAAAGATAGGGAAACTTTATACAGTTAGCAAAAACAAGACCTAGAGCTGACTTTGGCTCAGATATTCAACTTCTTACTGCAAAATCCGGGCTTAAATTAGGGAAGAAACTAGGGAAAACCACCATGACATTCAGGTGTGACCTAATTCAAATTCTTTATTATTATACAGTGCAAGTGACAAATAGATTCAAGGATCTGATAGACAGTGCCCAAAGAAATATGGTTGAAGATTCATAACACTGAACAGGAGGCAGTGACGAAAATCAGCCTAAATGAAAAGAAACACAAGAAGGCAAAATTGTTGTCTGAGGAGGCCTTACAAATAACTGACAAAAGAAGAGAAGCAAAAGGTAAAGTAGAAAGGGAAAGCTGTAAACAACTGAATGTAGAGTTTCAAAGAATAGCAAGGAGAGATAAGAAAGCCTTCCTAAGTGATCAATGCAAAGAAATAGAGGGAACCAATAGAATGGGGAAAAACTAGAGATCTCTTCAAGGAAATTAGAAGTACCAATGTAACATTTCATGCAAAGATGGGCACAATAAAGGACAGAAATTGCATGGGTCTAACAGAAACAAAATCACTGCAGATGGTGATTGCAGCCATGAAATTAAAAGACGCTTACTCCTTGGAAGGAAACTTATGACCAATCTAGATAGCATATTAAAAAGCAGAGACATTACTTTGCCAACAAAGGTCTGTCTAGTCAAGGCTATGGTTTTTCCAGTGGTCATATATGGATGTGAGAGCTGGACTGTGAAGAAGGCTGAGTGCTGAAGAATTGATGCTTTTGAACTGTGGTGTTAGAGAAGACTCTTGAGAGTCCCTTGGACTGCAAGGAGATCCAACCAGTCCATCCTTAAGGAGATTAGTCTTGGGTGTTTATTGGAAGGACTGATGCTGAAGCTGAAACTCCAATACTTTGGCCACCTCTTGAGAAGAGTTGACTCATTGGAAAAGACCCTGATGCTGGGAGGGATTGGGGGCAGGAGGAGAAGGGGATGACAGAGGATGAGATGGCTGGATGGCATCACTGACTTGATGGACATGAGTTTGAGTAAACTATGGGAGTTGTTGATGGACAGGGAGGCCTGGCATGCTGCGATTCACGGGGTGGCAAAGGTTCGGACACGACTGAGCGACTGAAATGAACTGAACTGAACTGAATGGAAACAAAGGAGATAACAAAGAGGTGGCAAGAATACACAGAAGAACTGTACAAAAAAAGATCTTAATGACCCAGATAACTTCAATGATATAGTCACTCACCTAGAGCCAGGCATGCTGGAGGAGAGGTCAAGGGAGCTTTTCAAAGCATTATTATGTACAAGCTAGTGGAGGTGATGGAATTTCAGCTGAGCCATTTGTGCTGCACAATTATGCCAGCAACTAAAAGATGATGCTGTTAATGTGCTCCAGTCAATATGTTAGCAACTTTGGAAAACACAGCAATCGCCAAAGTCCTAGGAAAGGTCAGTTTTCATTCCAATCCCAAAGAAGGGCAATGATAAGCTATGTTCAAACTACTGTACATGACAGTCTTTTTACATGCTAACAAAGCAATGTTTAAAATCCTTCAAGCTGGGATTCAACTGTAGGTGAACTGAGACTTTCTAGATGTACAAGTGAGATTTAGAAAATGTAGAGGAACCAGGGGTCAAATTGCCAACATCAGTTGAATCATAAGAAATGCAAGGGAACTGCAGAAAAAAAAAAAAAAATCTACAGCTTAATTGACTATTATAAACCCTAAGACTGTGTGGATCACAGCAAACTGTGGAAAATCCTTAAAGAAATGGGAATACCAGACCACCTTAAGGGCCTAATGACAAATCTGTATTCAGGTCAAGAAGCAACAGTTAAAACCATACATGGAACAATAGTTTGGTTCAAAACTGGGAAAGAAGTACATCAAGGTTGCTTTTTGTCACCTTTCTTATTTAACTTATATACAGAATACCTCGTGCAAAATCCTGGACTGTTTGAAGCACAAGCTCGAATCAAGATTTCCAGGAGAAATATCAACAATTTTGAATATGTAGATGATACCACCCTATTGGTAGACAGCAAGAGAAACTAACTAAAAAACGTTTTGATACAGGAGAAATAACAGAATGGAAAAGTTGGCTTAAAACTCAACATTCAAGAAACTAAGGTCATGGTATATAGTCCCATCACTTCAAGGCAAATAGTTGCGGAAAAGTGGAAATAGTGACAAACTTTATTTTTCTGGGCTCCAAAATCACTGAGGATAGTAACTGCAGCCATGAGATTAAAAGACACTTGCTCATTTGAAGAAAAGCTATGACAAATCTAGACAATATTCAAAGCAGAGACAACACTTTGCTGACAAAGGCCTATCTAGCCAAAGCTGTGTTTTTTTCCAGTAGTCATGTATGGATGTGAGAGATGGACCATAAAGAAAGCTGAGCACCAAAGAATTGATGCTTTTGAACTGTGGTGTTGGAGAAGACTCTTGAATCCCTTAGACAGCAAGGAGATCCAACCAGTCTATCCTAAAGAAAATCAATCCTGAATATTCATTGGAAGGACTGATGCTAAATCTGAAGCTCCAATATTTTGGCCACCTGATGTGACAAGACAACTTATTGGAGAATACTCTGATGCTGGGAAAGACTAAGGGCAGGAAAAGAAGGCAGCAACAGAGGGTTAGATGTTTTGATGGCCTCACCGACTCGGTGAACATGAACTTAAGCAAACTCTGTGAGACAGTGAAGGACATGGAAGCCTGGAATGATGTTTTCCCTGGTGTCTCAAATAACTGGACACAACTTATCAACTGAACAACAAATAACCAATGGATCACTAAAGAAATCAAAGAGGAAATTGTAAAACTCCTATATACAATGAAAACAGAACAATCCAACACTTATGGGATATACCAAAAGCAGTTCTAAGAGGAAAGTTTATAGGAATACAATATTACTCCAAGAAACAAGACAAATCTGCAATAAAAAACTTAACTTTGCATATAAAATACCTAAAGAAAAAAGTTACTAGAAGGAAAGAAAACAAAAAATCAGAGCAAAAATAGAAGACATAGAGAGAAAGAAGAGAATAATAAAGAACAATGTAACTGAAAGCTGGTTCTTTGAGAGATAAACAAACCCAGACAACCTAGACAGCATATTTAAAAACAGAGACATCACTTTGCCAACAAAGGCACTTACGGATGTGAAAGTTGAACCATAAAGAAGTCTGTGGGCTGAAGAATTGATGCTTTTGAACTGTGGTGTTGGAGAAGACTCTTGAGAGTCCCTTGGGCTGCAAGAAGATCAAACCTGTCAATCCTAAAGAAATCAGTCCTGAATGAATACTCATTGGAAGGACTGATGCTGAAGCTCCAATTTTTTGGCCAATGGTGTGAAGAGCTGACTCATTAGAAAAGATCCTGATCCTGGGAAATACTGAAGGCAGGAGAAGAGGATGAAAGAGAATGAGATGGTTAGATGGCAACAATGACTCAAGGGACATGAATTTGAGAAAGCTCAGGGAGATTGTGAAGGACAGGGAAGCCTGGAGTGCTTCAGTCCATGGGGTTACAAAGCCTTAGACATGACTGAGCGACTGAACAACTATAATCAGTGAATTTAGCAAAATCAATACACAGCAATCATTTGCATTCCTATATATTTACAATGAAAAATCAGAAAGAGAATTGAGGAATCAATCCCATTCACCATTGTAAGAAACTAATAAAGTATCTTGGTATAAACCTACCTAAGGAGACTAAAGAGCTGTATATAGAAAATTATAAGACACTGATGAAAGAAACTGAAGATGACATAAACAGATGGAGAGATATTCCATGTTCTTGGTTTGGAAGAATCAATATTGTGAAAATAACTATACTATAAAATACAATCTACAGACAAAATGTGATCACTATCAAATTATCAATGGCATTTTTTCACAGAACTAGAACCAAAAAAAGAAAAAAAAAATCACAATTCTTATGGAAACACAAAAGACTCCAATTCACCAAAGCAGTCTTGAAAAGGAAGAATGAAGCTGGTGGAATCAACTTTCCTGACTTCAGATTATACTACAAAGTTACAGTCATCAAGACAGTATGGTACTGGCACAAAAATGAAAATATAGACTAACAGAACAAGATAGAGAGCCCAAAGATAAACCCAAGAATCTCTGCATACCTTATTTTTGACAAAAGAGAATATACAATGGGGCAAAGATAGACTCTTCAATAAGTGGTGCTGTGAAAACTGGACAACTACATGTAAAATAATGAAAATACAGCACTTCCTAATACCATGCACCAAGATGAACTAAAAATGGATTAAAGACCTAATGGCAAGACCAGAAACTATAAAACTCTTAGAGGAAAACATAGGCAGAACACTCGATGACTTAAATTAAAGCTAGATCCTCTATGACTCCCCTCCTAGAGCAATGAAAATAAAAATAAACAAGTGTGACCTAATTAAACAAATCTTGTGCACTAAAGGAAACTATAAACAAAGTGAAAAGAAAACCCTCAGAATAGGAGAAAATAATAACAAAGGAAACATCTAATAAAGGATTAATCTATAAAATATACAAGCAACACATATAACTCAATACCAGAAAAAATCATAATAATAAAAAAAAAAAATCAAAAAGTTGCAAAGCTACCAAAATAGATATTTCTTATAAGAAAGGATACAGATGGCTACCAAACATATGAAAAATGCTCAACATCACTCATTATTAGAGAAGTGCAAATCAAAACTATAATGAGATATTACCTCACATCAGTCAGACTGGCCATCATCAAAAAGTCTACAAACAGTAAATGCTGGAAAGGATGTGGAGAAAAGGGAAAACTTTTGCACTATTGGTGGGAATGTAAATTGATACAGCCACTATAGGAGATGGTATGGATATTCCTTAAAAAAAAAAAAAATACTAGGAATAAAACTACCAAATGACCTGGGAATATACTCCTAGGCATATGCCCGGAGGAAACCAAAACTGAAAAAGACACATATACCCCAAAGCTCATTGCAGCACAATTTACAATACCTATAAAGTGGAAAGATGTACATTGGCAGATGAATGGATAAGCAAAGTGGTATATATGTACAATGGAATATTACTCAGCCATAAAAAGAAATGCATGTGAGTCAGTTCTAATGAGATAAATGAACCTAGAGCATATTGTACAGAATGAAGTAAGTCAGAAAGATGAAGATAAATATTGTATACTGACTCAATATTCAAAACTTAAGATCATGGCTTCTGGTCCCAACACTTCATGGCAAATGGATGGCCAAACAATTAAACCAGTGACAGACTTTATTTTTCTTGAACTAAAAACTCACTGCAGATGGTGACTGAAGCCACGAAATTAAAAAACACTTGCTCATTGGAAGAAAAGCTATGACAAACCTAAACAGCATATTAAAAAGCAGAATTACTTTGCTGACAAAGTCTATATGTTCAAAGCTATGGTTTTTCCAGTAGTCATTTATGGATGTGTGTTTGGGGGTTGTGGGTCTTAGAAGAAGATTCAATCTAGCAAATAGAGATAACCTAGGGGTCTGGGGTGTTATCTTTGTAGAATGGCAAACACTGCTGTCAGCACATACTTAGGTGCTGTTGCCAGAGCCATCATGACCAGCCGTCTGTGGTCTGTCTCCCAACCTAGTGAGCAAACCAGTCCCACCTACTCCATGCCAAATATTGGTGGTAGATATGTGGCAGACAGGTCCTGGAAGAAGACTTCCACAGGGGTAGGCCAGGCCACTGGCAGCTACCAGTGATACCACTTCAATTCCTGCAACCACACTCCCCAAACATAAGCTCCAGCCTAGTGTCTGCTCCAGCCTGACCCACTCTATGCCAAAATCTTGTGCTAGATCTAGTACAACTACAACATATAAGGGAAGTAAGCTAGGGCCGCATGTAGGCAGAACCATGAATGCCTACACAGGTGATGCTTTAGACCTCTGTGAGCTCATAGGCCTCAACTGCTTCAACATTTCCCTCCTTTGAGGCAGGGCATGCATTCAAGGGAAATAGAGCCTGATCAATCCCAAAACTCAGGACTTCTATTACTACAAGGGAGGAACAGACCTTGCCCCTGATAGGGCAGCAACAGCCATGGAACACATTCTGTACAGGTTTTAAATCCTACTATACCAATCACATCTCCTATGAAGGGGATACTGACCAACACACCCTGAGGAAAGATATGTCTTGTATCCATATCGAAATCAGTCCTTGTACTAAAGAACACACACATTCTACATAGGGATGCTCCTACATAGGAATGCTTCTACATAAAAACACCCTTTCAAAACAAGAATAACTGATTCTCCTAAATTTAGAGACACAAAGGAAGTTAAGTAAAGTGAAAATGCACAGGGGATACTTCCAGTTTAAAAAAGCAAGAGAAATCCTCTGGAAGAATAAATAATGAAGCGGAGATCATCAGTCTACAAGACCTTGAATTCAAAAGGTGACAAAATGCTAACTGAATTAAGAAAGGTTAGTGATATAAATGCAGACTAGTATCAGATAATTTGATTTCTGAGACAAAAAGCAATCTAGAAGCAATGAATAGTTGACTAAATGACAGAGAAGAGCATAAGCTATCTGGAAGTTAGAAAAATGGAAATCACCCAATAAGAGCAGCAGACAGAAAAACAAATGCAAAAACAGCAACATACAAAATTTGTGAGCTAATGTAAAACATGCCAACTAATGTATACTGGGGATTTCAAAATAGACATTTCTCCAGAAAACTACAGATAGCTAACAGGCACATGTAAAGATGTGCAACATCACTAATATTTAGATAAATGCATTTCAAAACCACAGTGAGTTATTATCTCACAACAATCAGAACAGCCATCATCAAAAGTCTATAAATAACGAAAACTAGAGAGGACATGCAGAATAGGGAAACCTCTTACACTTTTGGTGGGAATGTAAACTGGTACAGCCAGCACAGAAAAACAGTATGGAGTTTCCTTTAAAAAATCTAAAACTAGAACTACCCTATCCTCCAAAAATTCAACTCCTGAGAATATATATTTTTTAAAAAAAAGGGTAAACTTAAATTAGAAAACATATATGTACCCCAGGGTTCATTGTAGCACTATATGCAACAGCCAAGGCAAGGAAGCAACTCCAGTACCTATCAATAGATGACTGGATTAAGATGTGACTTACTTATTTCTTTCATGGATCACAGTCCTGTTGTGGCAAAAGGGCTTGTATAACTCAATGAAGCTATGAGCCATTCCATGCAGGACCACTCCAGATGGACTGGCAATAGTGAAGACTTCAGACAAAATGTATGAAGAAGAAATAGAAACTCACTCCAGTATTCTTGCCATGAGAACCCCATAAACAGTATAAAAATGCAAAAAAGATATGACAACAGAAGATGACCCCCAATGTTGGAAACTGTCCAGTATGCTACTAGGGAAGAGCAGGGGGAAATTACTAATAGTTCAAGAAAGAATGAAGAGGCTGGGACAAAGAAGAAATGACATCCATCTGTGGATATGTCTGGTGGTGAAAGTAAAGCCCAGTGCTATATAGAACAATACCGCATAAGAACATGGAATGCTAGGTTTATGAATCAAGATAAATTGGCCATGACCAAGAAGCAGATGGCAAGATTGAACATCTATGTTTAGGAATCAGTAAACTGGAATGGATGAGAATGTGCAAATTTAATTCAGATGACCAGCCTATCTACTACAGTGGACAATAATCCATTAGAGAAATGGAGTAGTCCTCATAGTCAACAAAAGATTTGGAAATGCAGTTCTTGTGTACAGTCTCAAAAGGGACAGAATGTTCTAGATTCATTTCCAAGACAAATCATTCAACATCACAATAATCCAAATGTATGTCCCAACCACTGATGCTGGCAAAGCTGAAGATGACTGGTTTATGAAGACCTACAACACCTTTTAGAGCTAACACCAAAAAAGATGTCCCTTTCATCACAGGGGAATGGAATGCAAAATTAGGAATTCAAGAGATACCTAGGTTAGCAGGAGAGTTTGGCATTGGAAAACAAAATGATGAAGGACAAAATCAAGCAGAGGTTTGTCAAGAGAACAAACGGTCATAGAAGATACCCTTTCCCAACAGCCCAACAGATGACCCTACTCATGGACATGAACAAATGGTCAATACCAAGATCATATTGATTATATTCTTTGCAGCCAAAGATGGAGAAGCTCTGTACAGTCAGCAAAAATGACCTAGAGCTGACTATGGCTCAGATCTTCAGCTTCTTATTGCAAAATTCAGACTTAAATTGAAAAAAGTAGGGAAAACCACTAGGTCATTCAGGTATGATCTAAGTCAAATCCCTCACAGTTAAAAAGTTGAGGTGACAAATAGATTCAATGGATTACATCTGTTGGATAGACTGCCTGAGGAACTATGGATGGAGGTTCACAACATTTTACAGGAGGCAGTGATCAAAAACATCCTAAAGAACTGCACGAAAGCAAAGTGGTTTACTGGGGTGGGGGTGGGGTTCACACATAGCTGAAGAAAGAAGAGCAGTGAAAGGCAAGGGGAAAGCAAAAAATGTACCCAACTGAATGTAGAGTTCCAGGGAATGCTAAAGAGAGATAAGATAAGGTCTTTTCAAAGGAACTATGCAAGTAAATAGAGGAAAATGATAGGATGGGAAAGACTACAGAACTCTCCAATAAAACTGGAAATGCTAAGAGAAAATTTCATTCAAGAATTGGCAGAATCAAGGACAAAAGCATTAAGGACCTAACAGAAGCAGAGGAGATTAAAAACAGATGCAAGAATACAGAGAAAAACTATACAAAAAAAAAAAAAAAATGTTTTAATGACTTGGATAACCATGATAGTGTGGTCACTCATCTAGAGTCAGACCTCTTGAAGTATGAGATCAAGCAGATCTTAAGAAGAATTAGTACAAATAAAGCTAGTACAAAAGATGGGATGCCAGCTAAGTAGAAGACGGAATGCTAGTTGAGCTATTTCAAATTCTAAAAGATGATGCTATTAAAGAGCTGTACTCAATATGTCAGCAAAATTGAAAAACTCAGTAGTGGCCACAGGACTGGAAAAGGTCAGTATTCTTTCCAACCCCAAAGAAAGGTGATGCCAAAGAATGCTCAAACTAACACATAATCATGTTCATTTAACATGCTAGCAAGGTTATGCTCCAAATGCTTCAAGTTAGGCCTCAGAAATATGTAAACTGAGAAATTTCAGGTGTACAAGCTGTGTTTTGAAGAGGTAGAGAAACCAGAGATCAAATTGTCAACATTTGTTGCATCATGGAGAAAGCAAGATAATTTCAGGAAAAAAATAAAAATCTACTTCTGCTTCATTGACTATGCCAAAGCCTTTGATTGTGTGTACCATCAAAACCAAAAACTGGGAAATTCTTAAAGCAATGGGAGTGCCAGACCACCTTACTTGTCTCCTGAGAAACCTGTATGTGAGTCAAGAAGCAATAGTTAAAACTGAAAATGGGACTGCTGCCTGATTCAAAACTGGGAAAGAAGTATGGCAAGGCTGTGTAATGTCATTCTGCTTATTTAAGTTATAGGCAGATTACATCATGTGAAATGCCAGGCTGAATGAATCAGAAGTTGGAATCAAGATTGCGGGCAGAAATATCAACAACCTCCAACATTTAGATAATATCTCTCTAATGGCAGAAAAATGAAGAACTAAAGAGCTTCTTGGTGAGGGTTAAAGAAGAAAGTGAAAAAAGCTGGCTTGAAACTTAAAATTAAAAAAAAAAAAAAAATCTCACCACCCAGTCCCCTCACTTCATGGCAAATATAAAGGGAAAAATTGGAAGCAGTGACAGATCCCCCACCCCACCCCCCCACCCCCGCCCCCGTGGGCTCCAAAGTCACTGTGTATGGTGACTGCAGCCACAAAATTAAAAGACACTTGCTCCTTGGAAGGAAAACTATGATAAGCCTATACAGATTATTTAAAAAAAAAAAAAGAGAGAGAGACTCCATCTTGCTAACCAAAGTTGTTATAGTCAAAGATATGTTTTTGTTTTTGTTTTTTCAGTAGTCATGTATGGATGTGAGAGTTGAACCATAAAGAAGGCTGAGTGCCTTTGGGATTGTAATGAAAACTGACCTTTTCCAGAATCGATGCTTTTGAAATGTGGTACTGGAGAAGATTCTTGAAAGTCCCTTCGACTGCAAGGAGATTCAGCCACTCAATCCTAAAGGAAATCAACCCTGAATATTGATTGGAAGGACTCCTGCTAAAGTTGAAGCTCTAATACTTTGGCCACTAGATGCAAAGAGGTGCCTCAATTGGAAAGACTGAAGGCAAATGAAGAATGGAAGGGCAGAGGAGGAATTTATTAGATAGCATCACCAACTCTATGGACATGAATCTGAGTAAACTTCAGACAGAAGTGCCTGGTGTGCTGCAATCCATGGGGCCAAAAGATTCGACATGACTTACAGACTGAACAGCAACAACAATATATACATATATGATGAAATATTACTCAGCCATAGAAAGAATTAATTATTGCCATTTTCAGCAATGTGGATGGATGTAGGGAATATTATGCTTAGAGAAAGAGAACAACATATGCTATAGGATATGACTTATATGTGAAATCTAAAAAAAAAAAAAAGTACAAGTAAATATATATACAAAGCAGAAAGAGACCAATAAACATAGCAAACAATTAAGTTACTAAAGGGGAGATGGAAGGGACAAACTAGGTGCATGGTTTTAACAGAAATGACTATCCAAAAAGTAGATATGGAACATGGATTGATTCTATAGAACATGGAACTATACTCAATATCTTGTAATAGACTATAATGGGTTACAATCTAAAAAAAGACAAAACAAAACAAAAAGCCTGAATCTCTATGTTGCACATGTGAAACTAGCACAGTATTGTATATCAATTATACCTCAAGGAAAATAAATGTATAAATGAGCACCTGGCTGCAATCTAGTAGATCTGATTTGTGACTTTAGTTCCTTTCTTTGTAGTTGAGTATTCACGGCTTTCCAGATGGCACAGTGGTAAGGAAACTGCTTGCCAGTGCAATAGATGCAAGAGACATAGGCTTGATCCCTGGGTTTGGAAGATCCCCTGGAATAGGAAATGGTAACCCACTCCAGTGCTCTTACTTGGAATATTCTATGGACAGTGGAGGCTGGTGGGCAATAGTTCAGGGGTAACAAAGAGTTGGACCTGACTGAGCACTGAATGATTGAACATGCACTGATTGAAATGTGCTGAAAGTTACATTTTGTGGAATTTCATTTCTTAACTTTAAAAAAGAAAAAAAAAAAAGAGGAACTACCATGACCACCTCATAGGATTCTTTTATTTATTTTTTTTGTAATTTATTTATTATAATTGGAGTCTAATTACTATACAATATTGTAGTGGTTTTTGCCATACATTGACATGACTAAGCCATGGGTTTACATGTGTTCCCCATCCTGAACCTCCCTCCCCATCCCATCCCTCAGGGTCATCCCAGTGCACCAGCCCTGAGCACCCTGTCTCATGCATCGAACCTGGAATGGTGATCTGTTTCACATATAATAGACATGTTTCAGTATGGAGTTGCATACACTTTAGTATTGTGAAATGTAAAAAGCTAGAAATATAAACTAAAAATATAAACATGATAATAATATCACATTATGGAAATTGTGTTTGATTTATGTACATATCCAACATATATAGGGCTTCCCTGGAGGCTTGAATGGTAAAGAATCTGCCTGCAATGCAGGAGGCCCAGGTTCAATTCCTGGGTCAAAAGATCCCCTGGAGAAGAGCATGGCAACCCACTCCAGTATTCTTGCCTGGAGAATCCTGTAGACAGAGGAGCCTGGAAGGCTATATAGTCCAGGGAGGGCAAAGAGTCAGACATGACTGAGCGACTAACACACACACACACACACACATACACCATATATACATCTGAAAGAAATAACCATATAATGTTGTTCAATTATACCTATAGACCAGTAGTCTCCAATCTTTTTGGCACCAAGGTCCAATTTGGGGGAAGACAGTTTTTCCATCAATGAGGGGTAGGGGGATGGTTCAAATGGTAATGCAAGCAGCGGAAATGGTGGTTGAGATGGTATTGTGAGTGATCGAGAGCAGCTGACGAAACTTTGCTTGCCCACACGCTACTCACATACTGCTGTGCAGTCTTGTTCCTAACAATGGACTCCTGTTATAGACAGACTTCCAACGGCTATAGGAAATCATTATATTAACATGGCATATAAACAGCATTTTAAAAAATAAAATACTGATAATCATGTTTCTTGATTTTCTTCATCGTGTATTTCACCTTGAAAATATTTTAACACTTTATAAATACCATTGCAATAATTTTACCTCGAGTAGATTGTACCTTCTGAATCAACTTTAGAATTATAATTCTTTTCTTGAATTGGTTGAATTTTTTTTTGAAAAAATTTTATTTTTCTTGAATTGGTTGAAACTTTTCATTTCTTGTACTGGTTGAATTTTTATGTGTTCTAAGAGTAACTGAATTAATCTATGGCAAATTATTCTCAGGCTACATGAAGTGTATCATTATTTTTGGAAGCAGAGTTAATTTTATTCAATATGACACATCACAGTGATTTTAAGATCCAAGGGGAAATTATATTTAAAATTATTTATGGGAAAAATGCAGCATTGCTTGACATCAAGGATTAAGCTGTTCCTACATAAGTTCATTTATTTAAAAAATATGAAATATCAGTATGAGATTTTGGCAAGTGACTTTACAGCTTAAATATTATAGGTTTATTTTGTGAACATTATTTAAATGGTGATCCAGAGTTAATAAACTGAGAACATTAGCCTTGCAAATGTAAAATTATCTATTACATTTAACTGATAATTAAATATTTTTACATATTGAATACTCTATTCTATGAAAGTCATGCTGTTTCATAGGGAAACATTATCTGATCAAAGAAGTTTATGTAGAACCCCTTCTGTGTGTAAGAAATTGTGCTGGACTTAATGAGGAAAAAATATGCAAGATAGTTTCTCTCCTCCAGTGGTTCTTACCCTGGACAGCCTAGGTTTAACTATTATTACTGTAACACTAGTAAGGCTGCCTATTTTTATTATAAGTATTGTGTTCCCAAGTATTTTATTCCCCACACCCAATTGATTGTTAATAATCATATAGTTTCTATTCAACGGTTACTGTTTTAACTCACACCAAAACAAATAATGACCATCCAAAAGTACAAAGAAAGAAACTTACTATATTCATCGGTTCAACAAACTTACCAAGTCTCTTTAGACATTAATTTACATTTCCCCCACTTGTCCAGTTGCTCAGTCATGTCCGACTCTTTGCAGCTCCATGGACTGCAACACTCCAGGCTTCCCTCTCCTTCACCATCTCCCAGGGCTTGCACAAGCTCATGCAGATGCAGTTGATGATGCCATCCAACCATCTCATCCTCTGTTGCCCCCTTCTCCTCCTGCCTTCATTTTCCCAGCAGCATAATCTTTCTAATGAGTTGGCTCTTCACATCAGGTGGCCAAAGTATTGGTGTTTCAGCTTAGTTTCAGTTCTTCCAAGGAAAACCCAGAACTGATTTTCTTTGGGATTGACTGGTTTGATCTCCTTGCAGTCCAAGGAACTCTCAAGAGTCTTCTCAAACACCACAGTTCAAAAGCATCAATTCTTCAGTGCTCAGCTTTCTTTATAGTCCAACTGTCACATCCATACATGACTACTGGGAAAACCATAGTTTTGACTAGATGGACCTTTGTCAGCAAAATAATGTCTCTGCTTTTTAATATGCTGTCTAGGTTGGTCATAGCTTTTCTTTCAAGGAGCAGTTGTCTTTTAATTTCATGGTTGCAGTCACCATCTGCAGTGATTTTGGAGCCCAAGAAAATAAAGTCTTTTCTTCCCACAGTTTTCAATATATTTGAAAACAGTGATGTTTTTATGAGCAAAAACTATAATTACCACTTTCCATCATAAAACAAAATCATCTCTTGCCCACTTTTTACTACAAGAAACACCAATACCTCTTATCTCCTTGCTAGTGATTATCAGAAATACTAGCTTTATCCAACCAATAGCCTTAGACTTATGACTGATTTTATATATATATATATATAATTTTTTATATATATGTAAATTTATATATATATATATATTTATACATAAATTCATGTATATATATATATACCTCAAATAAGGCAACCATGTTATGTGTCAAAGAGTTAAAACAAAATGCTCTGAGAATATAAAGATAGACAGCATAATTTCAGTTGAGAAGATACAAACACACATAATTTCTTTATTTTGCCTAAACACATATTATATGGGTTGCACAAACCAATTGACAATATATTTGTGTTCACAAAGACCTGATATGTTTTAAAAATTATCTGGCTTCCTACTTTGATAAAAATTGAATTCACCTATATATTCAACATGTAAAATAAATAGTTAAACTAGATTTTTATCCTACCTATCTTCCAGCATGTATAGTCTTTAAAAATTAGAAAGTGTTGCAAGTTTTTTTTACATGAGTTACTTATACATATAGATATAAGAAAATGTCTTATGTTTTCTAAAATATAATGAAATAAGTTCCAGACTTATTTATATTAATTTCCAATTATATACTATGCTTATTAAGGAAATCAATTATCTTTAGAAAAATAATTAGTACATTGGGATAAGATATGATTATCATAAAGCAATAGAGATAATTGGTAGTTCAGTGGTAAAAAAAACCCACCTGCAATTCAAGAAATGCAGGAGATGTGGGTTCAATCCCTGGGTCAGGAAAATTCCCAAGAGAAAGACATGACAACTCATTCCACTATTCTTACCTGGAGCATCCCATGAACTAAGGAGATACAGTTCATAGGGTTGCAAAGAGTTGGACACAACAGCAGCAAATAAGCACGCATGCAGGAAAACTAGTATATGGGAAACTGACCTGATGTTTTTATAACTATTGGTACACAAATAGTACAAGCATAAGTTCATAAGATGTTTGTAAAGAAAGCCGCTAAATATATTTGTGCTAATAAATGATTCACCTAATGATAACTAGACAGTAAATGTCACAGTCACAACCAGGAATTCTTTTTTTCTTTTTTTGGCCTCTAACTGCTATGCTATTTCCATTTCCCTGTGCTACTGTTTCACTTGTATTTATGCTCTTAGTCTGAAAATAAACTCAACTTTATGTTAGTTTCAAGTCATCTGGTAGGAATCTTTTGCAAGAATATTACTATTCCCTTTGTCACCAAAACCACAAGTAACAACTATTTAACAAACATCCATTATGCATCAATCAGTATGGAAAACTAATTAGAAAACATCATCTAACTAGAAGACAAGTTTTCATGGAATTGAAGGAAGGCAAGAATGGAGAAAAATCATAGAGAATGACAAGAATGTCAAAATATATCAATTAATGTCCTTCATTGGTTCCTTCACTTATTTGTAACTTCATGTTCCACTCAGGTTCTGACTCATTTTTAAAACTTAAAAATTTTTCGATAAACTTGCTCATTAAGGTGATGTCTCTGTTTTTTAATGTGCTGTCTAGATTTGTCAGAGTTTTCTTTCCAAGGAGCAACTGTCTTTTAAATTAACGGCTACAGTCATCATCCACAGTAGTTTTGGAGGCCAGGAAAATAAAATCTGAAATTGTTTCCATATCTTTGCCTTCTATTTGCAATGTGTTGAGGTAGCAGGATACCATAATATTAGCTTTTTTAATAGTGAATTTTAAGCCAGCTGTTCATGTTTGCCTTTCACCCTCATCAAGAGGCTCTTTGCTTTCTGCCATTAGAGTGGTATCATCTGCATATCTAAAGGTGTTGATATCTCTCTCAGCAATCTTGATTCCAGCTTGTAACTCATCCAGCACAGAATTTTGCATGATGTACTCTGCATATGTTAAATAAGCAGAGTGACAACATACAGACTTGTTCTACTTTCTCAACTTAGTCTTAACTGTTGCTTATTGACTACTACATGGGTCTATCTGAGACAATTAAGGTGGTGTTATAATCCCATATCTTTAAGAATTTGAAACAGCCACTAAAGAGAAAAGGAAAAAAATATACCAATTTGAATGCAGAGTTCCCAAGAAAAGCAAGGAGAGAAAAGTAAGGCTTTCTCAGGGATCAATGAAAAGAAATGGTGGACAACAGGACGGGAATGACTAGAGATATCTTCAAGAAAATTAGATATACCAAGGGAACATTTCATGCAAAGATGGGCACAATGAAGGACAAAAACGGTATGGACCTGACAGAAGCAGTAGATATTAAGAAGAGGTGGCAAGAAAACACAGAAGAACTATACAAAAAAGATCTTCACGACCCAGATAATCACAATGGTGTGATCATTCACCTAGAGCCAGACATCCTTGAATGTGAAGTCAAGAGGTACTAGAAAAAGCATCACTCATAGACAAATGTAGTGGAGGTGATGGAATTCCAGTTGAGCTATTTAAAATCCTAAAAGGTGATGTTGTGTAAGTTTTGTCCTGAGTAGGTCAGCAAATTTGAAAAACCCAGCAGTGGCCACAGGACTGGAAAGGGTCAGTTTTCATTCCAATACCAAAGAGAGGCAATGCCAAAGAATGTTCAAACTACTGCACAATTGCACTCATCTCACACTCTAGCAAATTAATGCTCAAAATTCTCCAAGGCTGGCTTCAACATTATGTGAACCATGAACCTCCAGATGTTCAGACTGGATTGAGAAAAGGCAGAAGAACCAGAGATCAAATTGTCAACCTCCTTTGGATCATCGAGAAAGCAAGAGAGCTCCAGAAAAACATCTACTTTTGCATTATTGACTACACCAAAACTTTTGACTGTGTGGATCACAACAAACTGTGGAAAATTCTCAAAGAGATGGACTACCAGACTACCTTACCTGACCCCTGAGAAATCTGTATGCAGGTAAAGAAGCAACAGTTTGACCTGGACATGGAACAAAAGACTGGTTACAAATTGAGAAAGGAGTATGGCAAGGCTGTATATCATCACCCTGCTTATTTTACGTACATGCAAAATACATCCTTTGAAATGCTGGGATGGATGAACTACAAGCTGGGATCAAAATATCCAGGAGAAAAAAAAAATTTCCAGGAAAAATATCAATAACCTTACTTACGCAGATGACAACACCCTTAAGGCAGAAAGCAAAGACCTAAAGGGCCTCTTGATGAAAGTTCAAGAGGAGAGTGAAAACACTGGTTTAAAACTCAACACTCAAAAAACAAAGATCATGGCATCTCGTCCCATCACTTTATGGTAAATAGATGGAAACAGCGACAGACTTTATTTCCTAGGGCTCCAAAATCACTGCAGATGATGACTGGAGTCAAGAAATTAAAAGATGCTTGCTCCATGGAAGGAAAGCTATGACCAACCTAGACAGCATATAAAAAGGCTGAGAGATTACTTTTCTGACAAAGACCCACAGAGTCAAAGATACGGTTTTTCCAGTAGTCATGTATGGAGGTTAGAGATGAGCCATAAAGAAAGCAGAGCACCAAAGGACAAATGCTTTTGAACCAAACTGTGGCACTGGAGCTGACTGTGGAGAGTCCCTTGGACTGCAACGAGATCAAACCAGTCAATACTAAAGGAAATCAGTCCTGAATAGTCATTGGAGGGGCTAATGCTGAAGCTGCAATACTTTGACCACCTGACCATACTTTTGACCAACTGGCTCATTGGAAAAGGCCCCGATGCTTAGAAAGACTGGAGGCAGGGGGAGTTGGGGGTGCCAGGGGATGAGATGGTTGGATGGCATCACTGACTTGATAGACATGATTTTGAGCTAGCTCTAAGTATTGGTGATTGTCCGTGAATCCTGGTGTGCTGCTATCCATGAGGGTCACAAAGAGTCATACATGACTGAGCAACTGAACCTAATTGATCAGAAGTTTTCACAGTTTGCTGTGACCCCACAAACATTGTCAAAGCTTTAGTGTAGACAGTGAAGCAGAACTGAACTGAACCCTGCATATAAATTAAATAAGGAGAGTGAAAATATACAGCTTTGACATACTCTTTTCCCAATTTGGTACCAGTCCATTGTTCCGTGTCTGGTCCTAACTGTTGATTCTTGACCTGCACACATGTTTTTCATGAAGCAGAGAAGTTGGTATGGTAGTTCGCATCTCTTTAAAAACTTTCCACAGTTTGTTGTGACCCACTCAGTCAAAGACTTTAAAATAGTCAGTGAAGCAGACATATTTGTTTTTCTGGGTATAACGGTCATCTGAATTAATTTCTCCCTTTTGCATCCATTTCAGTTCTCTGATTCCTAAGATGCCTATGCTCACTCATGCCATCTCTGTTTGACCACATCCATTTTACCTTAATTCATGGACCTAACATTCCAGGTTCCTATGCAATATTGTTCTTTACTGTATTGGACTTTACTTTCACCACCAGACATATCTACAACTGCACATCATTTCTACTTTGTTCCAGCCACATCATTTTTTTCTGGATCCAATTCCTCCTGCCCTTCTCCAGTAGCATGTTGGACACCTTCCAACCTGAGGAAGGAGGCTCAATTTTTTTCTTTTTTGTTATATCTTTTTGCCTTTTCATATTGTCCATGCTCTTCTCCAGGAAAGAATACTTTAGTGGATTGTCAATTCCTCCTGCAATGGACCATGTTTTGTCTGAACATTTTACTATACCAGTGATTCTTGGGTGGCCCTGCACAGCATGGCTCATAAATAGCTTTCTTGAGTTACACAAGCCCTTTTACTCCAACAAGGTTTTGATCCATGAAATTCACTATATTTATATATACAGCAATATACATATATATATACATATATATATATGTGTGTATGTATATATATTATATATATATATACAAAACAATCACTTTGCTGTACATTAGAAACTTGTTTATGATTGTCACTAACTATATTCTTCAGTTTAAAAAGCTGTACAGAATATATGAATCTCTTATGATTGAAAAATACATACAGATATGCAAAAGCAATTAAACACACACTTCATAAAATATGCTATACAAATAATAGTACAGGTAAACCTACTCAACATCACTTGTTAGCAAGGAAAGGCAACTTAAAATATGGAGAAATTAGAACTCATATATTGCTGGTGCAAATACAAATGGCACATTCAATTTGGAAAATCAAATTTGGAAGTACTTTGTGAAATTTCTCACACATTTTCTTTTTTTCTTTGTTTTTTCTTAAGCCCAAAGCAATTGCCACTCAACAGAAATTAAATTACATATTCACACAAAATTTTGGATGTTCATTGTAGTATTATTTATTACTGTGGTAAGTTGGTGAAAAAATTAATGTTTTTCAGCTAATGAATGGATAAGCAAGTTGCCATTTATTTCTACAGTTAATTGCTGCTCAGTAATAAAAAATAATATATTTGTGCAGATAATAATGCAGATAATCTCAAAAACATTATGCCATCTGAAAGAAAAATACAAAAAACTCTATGTGTATCAAGTTAGAATTCTCAGTCTATTCAGTTGCTCAGTCGTGACCAACTCTTTGCAGCACACCAGGCTTCCCCATCCATCACCAACTCTCAGAGCTTGCTCAAATTCATGTCCACCGAGTTGTGACGCCATTCAACCATCTCACCCTCTGTCATCCCTTTCTCCTGCATTCAATCTTTCCTAGAGTCAGGGTCTTTTTCACTGAGTCAGTTCTTCGCATCATGTGGCCAAGGTATTGGAGTTTCAGCTTCAGCATCAATCTTTCCAATGAATATTCATGACCAATTTCCTTTAGGATTGACTGGTTTGACCTCCTTGCAGTCTTAGGGACTCTCAAGAGTCTTCTGCAACACCACAGTTCAAAAGCATCAATTCTTCTGTTTTGAAGGCATATGATATCAAGGTGTTTCTCATGATGTATGCTGCATATAAGTTAAATAAGCAGGGTGACAATATATAACCTTGAAGTACTCCTTTCCCAATTTGGAACCAGTCTTTTCTTTCATGTCCAGTTCTAACTGTTGCTTCTTCAGCTGCATACAGATTTCTCAGGAGGAAGGTCAGGTGGTCTGGTATTCCCATCTCTTTAAGAATTTTCCCCAGTGTGTTGTAATCCACACAGTAAAAGTCTTTGGTGTAGTCAATATAACAGAAGTAGATGTTTTTTCTGGAACTTTCTTTTTCAACGATCCAAAGGATGTTGGCAATTTGATCTCTGGTTCCTCTGCCTTTGCTAAAACCAGTTTGAACCTCTGGAAGTTCATGGTTCACACATTACTGAAGTCTGGCTTGGAGAATTTTCAGCATTAGTTCACTAGTGTGTGAGACGAATGCAATTGTGAGGTAGTTTGAACATTCTTTGCTATTGCCTGTCTTTGGAATTGAAATGAAAACTTACCTTTTCCAGTCCTCTGGCCACTGCAGAGTTTTCCAAATTTGCTGGCATATTGAGTGCAGCACTTCCACAGCATCATCTTTTAGGATTTGAAATAGCTCAACTGAAATTTCATCACCTCCACTAGCTTTGTTCATAGTGATGCTGTCTAAGGCCCTCTTGACTTCACATTCCAGGATGCCTGGCTCCAGGTGAGTGATCACACCATTGTGGTTATCTGGGTCATGAAGATCTTTTTTGGATAGTTCTGTGGATTCTTACACCTCTTCTTAATAATCTGCTTTTGTTATGTCCGTAGAGTTTCTGCCCTTTATTGTGCCCATCTTTGCATGAAATGTTCCCTTGGTATCTCTAATTTTTTTTTTTTTTTGTAGTTTTTAGCAAGGTGTTTCATGTCTATTGGAAAACTATTAATCAGATAAGAGAAACACCCCAAGGCTGATGGAATTTCACCAGGCACCTCTCCCACAATATGCATTTTTGAGATAGGATGTCTTGAGGTATGTCATCCCAGTTCATAAAACAATTTACATGAATTGTTTGTTGAGTCATTTTCAACCCAAGGTTTAAGAGAAGGAAAAACAAAAAAAGGTAAGTTAAGCAGAATCTATTTCATCAACAGAAAAGGGAGGATTAAAAAAAAAAAAAGGCATGCCACTTACAGTTTTTTTTTTCCCTTGCAGTTTGGGAACCTCTGGCCTTCCTACCTGTTACCCTCTCAAGACTTTCCGTTACAACACATTTACCAGAATCAAGAATGCCATACCCTAAATTCTAAGGATATGATAGGAACATCATCTAGGTTTTTCATTTGACTACTAGACCACAAGAATCTGCCATATACTGCTTTTCCATGATTTTTCTACGAAGAAAATAACAGAAAAATGTAAAATGTTCAAGTATCCAAACTCTCCTTAACTCAATGGCATTAGGTAGATAATCTGGTAACATGTAATATCTCAGGAAATAAAACATATAAATATTTTCTTTGAATAAAATTCTTAAAGATGCACTCCAGCCAACTGAAAAGTAAAGCATGATGGCTAGCAACAATTGTAACTGACCTCACTATGTGCTAGTCCTGTTTACAGCAACAGTAGTTAATTCTCACCATACTCATATGAGGGAGATACTATAATGCACAGATGAGAAAACACACACACAAAAATATTTTTTTTCAAAGTTTCATGGCTATTAAACAGCAAATATGCAAATCTAGTAATTCCAGCTCTACAACTTTAATTTTAATCATAAAATTGCAATTTTACTTAAAATTTATAGTGCATATGGAGTTATAAGAAGAAGGAAATGGCAATCCACTCCAGTATCCTTGCCTGGAGAATCCCAGGTTCAGAGGACCCTGGCAGGCTACAGTCCTTGGGGTCACAAAGAGTTGGACATGACTGAGAGACTAAACCACAACCACACCATCACCATGGAGTTATAAAATGAAAACTTCTAGAAGATGGTTTAATTTATTCAATTTCAACCTCAAAAGTGAGGTCTAGATTTGAGGTATTGATTTCAAAGTATGAAATTCAAAATAGGATTTCAAAACATAGACTTAATAATGTGGAAGAGGTAGCTGGTGGCAAGAATTTGGAAGGAATATAAGAGGCCAGGAGGAGGGCAGTGGAAGCATGGTTTTGGTGATCACAGAAAACCAAGGGATGGTCTGAGCAAGTGCAGAGTCAAAAGCTAGATAGTCCCATAAGAGTTAAAAAAAAAAAAAAAATCATATCTGATGGCTTGACAAGTTCAGAGGCCCACAGGATACTTGTGGTAATCTAAAAAAGTAAGTGTGAAAATAAAATAAAATAAAAACAAAAAAATAAAAAAGTAAGTGTGAAAAATAAGGAGAAAAAAGGCAAGGGACAAGAACTAATACTAGCAATTTAATTGCCTTACATTCATGTAAGTTTTTAAATGTTTTACATTTTCTGATTTTCTTTCATTTTTTTCCCCTCATCTAAATGAGTTTGAAATATGATGTAAAAGCTCTCATTGTTTTATTTTTTCCTAGAAGCTTGCATCTGCTTCTCATATGGCAGGAGCCTGATATTTGTAGGAAGAAATGATTGGGAAAATTATCTCAACTGCCAAATAGTGGCTAAATATGAACAGTTTCAGAAATTGGGAAAAGGATGCCAAATGATACAACTCTGCTGAAAAAAACTATGGAACTTGTCAAAGTTGTTATTGCTGCTTCTGTTTTAAATAAATCTAAGTTTGAAAAAAGGTCGGAATCATCCTTTTGGTTCACTTAACAATGTAACATGATCAAATTCTGTTGGAAAACCTCTTTCATATTCTGATTTAAGCATTAAGAACTATAAGAATCATTCAATTCTCAACAGGCTTGCATTTCGAAAATTTTAGATGTTATCTGGACTTCTCTGTTGTGTTTTATTAACATTGTATTCTAGCATTATAATAGAATGGATTTTATTTTCTCTTTATGTCAATTACATTGACTGACAGTGCAATGAGTTTCCAAGTAACACCTAGGGGAGGCTTAGGTTTCCTACTCTACTATACTTGAAAATAATGAGAATTTGTCACTAAAAAGTCACTTTTTAAAATTTTCTGCTGATGAAGACAATTTGCTTTTAGCCTCATATATAGATGGCAAATACAATAAGGCTTTAGATTATGCAAACTTCTGACAGCTTGGACTTTTAAAGAGCTTCTCCCCCCCAACCCCCCCCTCCCCAAAGTAATAATCTTGAATTCTCTGTGGGAGAAAGTTAAGATTTATGTATTAATTGAGTCATGGCTATTTGTTCTCTCTACATAAATCCAAATAAGTGTTTAAATAATAAATAATAAATTATTATTGCTTTGCACCAAAAATACAGGCTTTGAGGTTAGATTTGGGTTTTTTTCAATGTAGAATTAAGCACAGAAAATTGACCTGTACAAATCTATTAATATTTGCATTGAAGGTGAGTAGAATAGATCAGTACACCAAGTATTTACTTTGAAAATAATCTGAGAGTTAAACCGTACATCTGTCCCCTGATAGCATTCAATGTTCCAAGTAGATATTAACTTAGCCATTTTCTCTTGCTCTTAGAACCTACTCCTGCATGGCTGACCAGGTAAATATCACTTTGCAGAATTTGTATATATTTCCCTTTAATGTTATACATATACATAGATACATACAAATATATATACATAGGATTTTGTTCTTCATCCCTACAGTGTGGACCTTGTTTATTGAATATAACCATCATTGTGGGTGAGAATCCTCATATCTTAGCCTCAAAGGAGGAAAGGATGCCAGTAAAGGAAAGAAAAGTTTATAGAGAAATAAATGCAAAGGAGGTATAATTTTAAATATTTTAATTTGGAAATATGTAGTACCCTTCACAGTCTTAAAACAAAACAAACAGACAAACAAAAAAGGTTGCTTAATCAATACCATTTCCCTGCATTTTAGTTTGTCTAATTGTATAGAATACAACTCTGAAGCCAGAACACGGAGTTCAAGGTTTATAATCTGTGAATTTAGGCAAACTGCTCTAATTGACTATGACTCAGTTTCCTTATCTGAAAGAAAGAGGATCTTGTAGTAATCCCATAGTTCTTTTTATGAGGAATAGTAAGCAACTAGAATATTTTATGCAAAGTACTTAGAACAGTCCTGACCTATATTAAGCACTTATTTAATATTTGCAAACAGTACATAATAATTGTTTTATCAGCTTAAACTTTCAGAAAATCTTTATTTTAAATTTTCAATCAATATTACTTCAAACTTATTTTGACATTTTTGACAAAAGAAGGCATGCCTTCTAATTCTGTAATAATTACAAAGAGCTAGAGTTACATATGATGGGAGAAATATCAATAATCTCAGATATAGAGATGATACCACCCTTATGGCAGAAAATGAAGAGAAACTAAAGAGCCTCTTGATGAAAGTAAAAGAAGAAAGTGAAAAAAACTGTCTAAAAACTCAACATTCAAAAAACTAAGATCATGACATCCCATCACTTCATGGCAAATATATAGGGAAACAATGGAAATAATGACAGACTAAATTTTCTTGGGTTCCAAAAATCACTGCACATGGTAACTGCAGCAATGAAATTAAAAGACATTTTCTCCTTGGAAGAAAAGTTATGACTAAACTAGAGAGCATAGTAAAAAGCAGAGACATCACTTATCCAGCAAAGTTCCAACAAGTCAAAGCAGTGGTTTTCCCAGTAGTCATGTATGGATGTGAGAGTTGGATTTTAAAGAAAGCTGAACCCCAAAGAATCAATGCTTTTAAACTGTGGTGTTGGAGAAAACTCTTGAGAGTCCTTTGGACTGCAAGATCAAACCAGTCAATCCTAAAGGATATCAGTCCTGAATATTCATTGGAAGAACTGATACTGAAGCTGAAACTCCAATACTTTGGCCTCTTGATATGAAGAATTGACTCAAAACCTGATACTGGGAAAGATTGAAGGCAGTAGGATAAAGGGACGACAAAAGATTAGATGGTTAGATGGCATCACCGACTCGATGGACGTGGGTTTGAGTAGGCTCCAGTAGCTGATAGACATGGAAGCTTGGAGTGCTGCAGCTCATGAGGTTACAAAGAGTGACTGAGTGACTAAACTGAAGGACCTGAATTACCATGATGGTGTGGTCTCTCACCTAGAGCCAGACATCCTAGAGTGTGAAGATCAAGTTAGCCTTAAGAAGCTTTACTTCAAACAAAGCTAGTGGAGGGGATGGAATTCCAGCTGAGCTATTTCAAAATCTAGAAGACGATGTTTTAAAGTGATGCACTCAGTAGTTTGTGTAACTCAGCATTGGTCACAGGACTGGAAAAGGTCAGTTTTCATTCCAATTCTAAAGAAGGACGATGCCAAAGAATGTTGAAACTACCTTACAATTGTCCTCACTTCACATGCTAACAATGCTATGCTCCACATGCTTCAAGCTAGTTTTCATGAATACATGAAGTAGAAATTCAAGATGTACTAGCTGGATTTCAAAAAGGCAGAGGAACCAAAGATCAAATTGTCAACATTTGTTGGATCATAGGGAAAGCAATGGAGTTCCAGAAAAACATCTACTTCTGCTTCATTGACTACGCTAAAGCCTTTGACTGTGGATTACAACCAAACCTGTGGGAAATTCTTAAAGAGATGGGAGTACCAGAGCACTTTGCTTGTCTCCTGAGAGATGTGTATGGGAGTCAAGAAACAACAGTATGAACCAGACATGGAACAACTGACTGGTTCAAATTTGGGAAAGGAGTATGACAAGGCTGTAAAGTATATTGTAATTATGCTTATTTAACTTATATGCAGAGTACCTCATTTAAAATGCAGACTTGGATGAATCACAAGTTGGAATCAAGATTGCTTGGCAAAATATCAAAAACCTCATATGTGCAGATGATACCAATTTAATGGCAGAAAGTGAAGGAAAACTAAAAAGCCTCTTGATGAAGGTGAAAGAAGAAATTGAAAAGTTGCCTTGAAACTCAACATTAAAAAATGATATGGCATTCAGTCCCATCACTTCATACCAAATAGAAACTTAAAAATGGAAACAGTGACATACTTTATTTCCCTGGGCTCCAAAATCACAGCGGATAGTGACAGCAGCCATGAAATTAAAAAATGCTTGCTCCTTGGAAAGAAAACTCTTACAAACCTAAGCAGTGAGTTAAAAATCAGAGACATCACTTAGCTGACAAACGTCTGTACAGTCAAAGCTATGGTTTTTCCAGTAGTATGTATGGGTGTAAGAATTGGGCCGTAGAGAAGGCTGGAAGCTGAAGAAGTAATGCTTTTGTATTGTGGTGCTGGAGAAGGCTCTTCAGAGTCCCTTAAACTATAAGGAGATCAAACCAATCAATTCTAAAGGAAATCAATCTTGAACATTCATTGGAAGGACTGATGCTGACACTGAAGTTCCAGTGCTTTGGCCACCTAATGCAAAGAGCCAACACACTGAAAAAGATCTGGATGCTGGGAAAGACTGAAGGCAAGAGAAGTGGGTGACAGAGGATGACATGGCTGGATGGCATCACAGACTCAAAACACAAGAGTTTGAACAAACTCCAGAAGATAGTGGAGGGCAGGAGAACCTAGTGTAGTAGTCCATGGGGTCCCAGAAATTTGAAACTCTTAGTGACTGAACAACATTAACTAAAACAGTCTCCTGCCCTACAATTGAAAGTAGCTTCTCACAGTTGTTGGTTTCACAAAACATCCATATGCACAGCAATGCCCATATGAAGAAGTTAATTTGAATTCCCTTCCCTTAAGTAATCTAGGGGAAAAAAACATTTCTGTAATAATCTATTTTAATATATCATGATTTTGTACCTACTTTCATATTATACTATCAAAACCTGTATGCAAGCAAATTTTGTATTTGTGAACATATGTGCAAGCTGGTTTTAGAAAAGGCAGAGGAAGAGATCAAATTGAAAACATCCTCTGGAACATCAAAAAAGCAAGAAAGTTCGAGAAAAACAACTATTTCTCCTTTATTGACTATACCAAAGCCTTTGACTGTGTGGATCACAATAAACCGTGGAAAATTCTGAAAGAGATGGGAATACCAGACCACTTGATCTGCCTCTTGAGAAACCTGTATGCAGGTCAGGAAGCAACAGTTAGAACTGGACATGGAGCAACAGACTGGTTCCAAATAGGAAAAGGAGTACGTCAAGGCTGTATATTGTCACCCTGCTTATTTAACTAATATGAAGAGTACATCATGAGAAACGCTGGGCTGGAGGAAGCACAAGCTGGAATCAAGATTGCTGGG
Organism: Cervus canadensis; assembly: GCF_019320065.1. Lineage (NCBI taxonomy): Eukaryota > Metazoa > Chordata > Mammalia > Artiodactyla > Cervidae > Cervus > Cervus canadensis. The sequence goes on along the minus strand of NC_057386.1, from coordinate 56,593,620 downwards.
AGAAATATCAATAATCTCAGATATGCATATGACACCACCCTTATGGCAGAAAGTGAAGAGGAACTAAAATGCCTCTTGATGAAAGTGAAGGAGGAGAGTGAAAAAGTTGGATTAAAGCTCAACATTCAGAAAACTAAGATCATGGCATCTGGTCCCATCACGTCATGGGAAATAGATGGGGAAACAGTGGAAACAGTGTCAGACTTTATTTTGGGGGGCTCCAAAATCACTGCAGATGGTGACTGAAGCCATGAAATTAAAAGATGCTTACTCCTTGGAAGGAAAATGATGACCAACCTAGATAGCATATTAAAAAGCAGAGACATTACTTTCCCCAAAAAGATCCATCTAGTTAAGGCTATGGTTTTTCCAGTGGTCATGTATGGATGTGAGAGTTGGACTGTGAAGAAAGCTGAGCGCCAAAAAATTGATGCTTTTGAACTGTGGCTTTGGAGAGGACTCTTGAGAGTCCCTTGTATTGCAAGGAGATCAAACCAGTCAATCCTAAAGGAGATCAGTCCTGGGTGTTCATTGGAAGGACTGATGCTGAAGCTGAAACTCCAATATTTTGGCCACCTCATGCAAAGAGCTGACCCATTGGAGAAGTCCTTGATGCTGGGAGGGATTGGGGGCAGGAGAAGGGGATGACAGAGGATGAGATGGTTGGGTGGCATCACCGACTCAATGGGTTGCCATTTCCTTCTCCAGGGAAAGCAAGTAAGATAGCATAAATAATATTGAGATACACTTTTAGGAGTGGAATTTAAGTATCAAGCTTGATTAAACCTATGTAAAGAATTGATTTAACAGTGTGCAGTATTTTTTCTCTTATTACTTTATATGAATGCATATAACAGGGGAAAATGGCACACATTTTGTGTGAAATGAAATAAATTACCCGAAGTGAATACATGTGCATGAGTGCTCAGTCATTTCAGTCGTGCCTGACTTTTTGCAACTCTATGGACTGTAGCCACCAGGATCCTCTGACCATGAGATTCTCTAGGAAGAACACTGGAATGGGTTGCCATGCTCTTCTCCAGGGGATCTTCCTGACCCAGGGATTGGACTCACATCTCCTCTATCTCCTGCATTACAGGTGGATTCTTTATCCAGTAAGTTACCTGGGAAGCCCACAAATGTGAATACTTTAAGCTAATCTCCACACAAGTTAAGAAATAAAAATTTCCAGCACCCAGGAAACTTCCCTTCTGCCTCTCACGGTTCATTACCCACTACTAATATTCTTATTTCTAATCATAATTATACCTGCTCATACAGATAAGCTTCAGGAAGGTCAGCAAAAGCAGAGAGACTGGGGATCCCTTCACTTCTGAGCTTGCTCCAGCATCGGATCCAACATCTCCTGAATCTCCTTCCTGGAGTCTCCAGTGGGAACCTTGCTTTGGCCCTTGGGCTGCAAATTGACTGACACCTGGCAACCAGTGAAGGTTAACATGCTCAATGAGGACAACAGTGGAACAATCTGGTTGCAGGGCATGTCATCCAGCTACATGGAGCAGCTGAAGTGCAAGCTCCTTCTAGTCAGGGCCCGATAAAACATGGTCCACTGGAGAAGGGACTGGCAATCCACCTCAGTATTCTTGCCTTGAGAATCCCATGAGCAGAATGAAAAGGCAAAAAGCTATTACACTAAAGGATGAACACCCCAGCTCAGTAGATGTCCAATATGCTACGAGGGAAGACAGGAGAAATAGCTTCAGAAAGAATGAAGAGGCTGAACCAAAGTGGAAATGACACCCAGTTGTGGATGTGCCAGGTGGTGAAAGTAAAACCTGATGCTATAAAGAATATTGCATAGGTATGTGGAATGTAGGTCCAAGAATCAAGGTAAATTGGATGTGGTCAAGCAGATAACAAGAGTGAACATTGACATTTTAGGAATCAGTTAACTAAAATAGATGGAAATGGGTGACTTTAATTTTGATGAACATTATATTTACTACTGTGGGTAAGAAGCCCTTAAAAGAAATGGAGCAACCCTCATCATGAATGATAGTTTGAAATACAATACTTGGATGCAATCTCAATAGTGACAGAATGATTTCATTTCTTTTACAAGGCAAACCATTCAACATCACAGTATTGAGAAGTGAAAGGCAAAGGAGAAAAGGAAAGATACACACATCTGAATGCAAAATTCCAAAGAATAGCAAGGAGAAATAAGATAAGGAAAACTTCCTAAATGATCAATGCAAAGAAATAGAGAAAAACAATCAAATGGGAAAGACTAGCGATATCTTTAAGAAAATTAGAGGTACCAAGGAAATATTTCATGCAAAGATGGGTAAAATAAAGAACAGAAATGGTATGGACCTAACAGAAGCAGAAGATATTAAGAAGAGGTGGCAAGAATACACAGAAGAACTAAAAAAAAAAAACAAAAAAAAAGATCTTAATGACCAGACAACCACAATGGTATGATCACTCTCCTAGAGTCAGACTTCCTAGAGTGCAAAGTCAAATGGGCCTTAGGAAGCATCACTACAAAGCTAGTGGAGGTGATGGGATTCCAAAGCTTAAAAGATGATGTTATGAAAGTGTTGCACTCAAAATGCCAGCAAATTTGGAAAACTCAGCAGTGGCCACAGGACCGGAAAAGGTCAGTTTTTATTTGAATCCCAAAGAAGGGCAATGCCAAAGAATGTTCAAACTACTGTACAGTTGCATTCATCTCACACACTAACAAAATTATGCTCAAAATCCTTCAAGCTAGGGTTCAACAGTACTGAACTGAGAACTTCCAGATGTACTAGCTGGATTTAGAAAGGCAGAGGAACCAGAGATCAAATTGTCAACATCTGCTGGATCATATAAAAAGCAAGGGAATTTAAAAAAAAAAAATCTACTTCTGCTTTTTTAGCTACACTAAAGCCTTTGACTATGTGGATCACAGCAAACTATGGAAAATTGTTAAAGAGATGGGGATACCAGACCACCTGACCTGCCTCCTGAGAACTCTGTATGTAGGTCAAGAAGAGTTAGAACTGGACATGAAACAGGAACTGGTTCAAAATTGAAAAAGGAGTACTCAAGGATATATATTGTCACCCTACCTCTTTAACTTATATGAAAAGCACAGCATGTGAAATGCCAGGCTGAATGACTCACAAACTGGAATCAAGATTTCAGGGAAGCATATCAATAATCTCAGATATGCAGATGACACCACTTTAATGGCAGAAATTGAAGACGAACTAAAGAACCTCTTGATGATGGTGAAAGAGGAGAAAGAATAACCTGACTTAAATTCAGCATTCAAAAAATGAAGATCATGGCATCCAGTACTATCACTTCATGGCAAATAAATGGGCAAAAAGTGAAAACAGCAACAGATTTCATTTTCTTGGGCTCAAAATTACTGCAGATGGTGACTGTAGCCAAGAAATTAAAAGACCAACTTCTCCTCTTTCACTTTCATCAAGCAGCTCTTTAGTTCTTCACTTTCTGCCATAAGGGTGGTGTCATCTGCATATCTGAGGTTATTGATATTTCTCCCGGCAATCTTGATTCCAGCTTGTGCTTCATCCATCCTGGCATATCACATGATGTACTCTGCATATAAGTTAAATAGGCAGGGTGACAATATACAGCTTTGATGTACTCCTTTCCTGATTAGAAACCAGTCTGTTGTTCCATGTCCAGTTCTAACTGTTGATTCTTGACTTATATACAGATTTCTCAGAAGGCATGTAAGGTGGTCTGGTATCCCCATCTCTCTAAGAATTTTCCACAGTTTTTTTGTGACTCACACAGACAAAGTCTTTGACATAGTCAATAAAGCAGAAGTAGATATTTTGCTGGAATTCTCTTTCATTTTTGATGATGAAATGGATGTTGGCAATTTGGATAAGTCAATAATATTCCAACAATATATTAAGTTCTTTTCTTGGAAGCAATGTATGTATGAAAGTGAAAGTGAAAATGCTGGTCATTTAGTCATGTCTGACTCTTTGTGACCCATGGACTGCAGCACATCAGTCTCCTTTTTCCATGGAATTCTCCAGGCAAGAATCCTGGAGTGAATTGCCATTCCTTGTGGTAATTTTGTGTTGTCAGACTTTTCTCTCTTTTTTTGATGAGGAATTCTGATGTCTGTAGTATTATTCTACAAGGATACATATTCTGATGTATAATTGCTACTATAATGAACATTTATTCAACAATTATTGACATTGAATAACTTCCCATAGTTTTATGAGGCATTTGGATTTCCTTTTGGTTTTCATAATGCTTGCTCATATCACGTACCCACTTTCCTGTTGTGTTGCCTGTTTTCTTCTTACCTAAACAAGTAAATATAGTGCCTGATTAACCCTCACCGACTTGATGGACATAAATTTCAGCAAACTCTGGGTGTTGGTGATGGACAGGGAAGCCTGGCGTGCAGCAGTCCATAGGGTTCTAAAGAGTCAGACGTAACAGAGGGACTGATCTAAACTGAACCACCACCAATCAATAGCCAATTTCACTTCAATATGGTTACTTCTGAATGCTAGACAGTCCCTAAAAGCCTTACTTCCTCTGCTCTGTTACTTTTGTTTGTTAAGTCAGCCAGTGTTTGAAAGTTGTTCTTCCCTAAAAAGTCTATGCATCCATATGAAAGAACCTGACTTTCACCATACTAAGATGTTGAAGAACTGCAAATCTCTAACAGGCTGGAGAGTAAACGAGAGTTTGCTAATACTGGAAACTTGTAAAGAGCTCTTTACCTTGGAAAAACTGAATGTTAACCTCTTTACTATGTATACTTCAAGCTCAAATACTCTGCTTCTTTTTTAAACTTATGATTTTAAATTTCAGTTTCTCCTTTCTAAATTAGTCTTTTGAATATTTGTGTGTGCGTGTGTCATTTGTGCTTATTTTTTGCAACAGGTGTATTAAAGTATAATTGGCATATAATATATTACACATAATTAAAATGTATAATTTTACAACAATCGGCATATGTATATAACCTGGAAACCAATACCATAGTCAATATAATATACGCATGCAACTTACCTAAAAGATTCCTGTGTCACTTTGTAATTATTTTCTTCAATCTCTTCTTGCCCTGCTTTTCTCCTTCTATGGTCATCATCCGTACAGCTGTTTGTCATAATAAGTTAGTTTTCATGTTCTTGCCTTTATACTAATAAACAACACATCATGCACTTGATCATGTACTGTCTCTCAGCAAAATATTTCAAGATTTATCTATGATGTAGTGCCTACTAATGTTTCTTATTTTGAAATAGTATTTTTATCAATTTGTATATACCAGAGATTGTTTCTCCATTCACTTGTTAATGTATATTTGGATTGTTACAAACTTTTGCTAACTTAAAACTGCTCTAAATATTTCTGGAATACACTTTTATTTATCTTGGATAAATACCAAAGAGTGGGATGGCTCTGTCATGTGGTAAGTTTATGTCTAATTTCATAAGAAATAGCCAAAGCATTTTGCAAAGTGACTGTACCATTTTATAGTTCTACTATCAGAGTATAAACTTAGTTATTATGCTTATACTCCCAGTATTTGTATAATCAGCCTTTTAAATTTTAACCTTTATGATTGATGTGTATCTCATTTTGATGTTAGTCTGCTTTTTCTTAATGAGTAATGAGGTCAAGCATCTACTTGTGTGCTTATTTGCAACCTGTGCATTTCTTTGGTGAAGGGTGTTTTTATTTGTATTTATTTTACCTATCAGTATTTGCTTATTTTGCTTATTTGACTTCTTATAACTGAGTAGTGAGAATTCTATAAGTATTCTGATACAAATCCTTTGTCAGATATGTAACTATATTTATCATTTATTTATCACTACCAGTTCGCATTACAAATTTGTGTGTGTGTTTTTTTTGTTTGTTTGTTTGTTTGTTTTTCTTTCTCTCTCTTTTGGTCTCTTTCTGACAATTCCTTCCTGAGATAAATACTATTTCCTTAGATGTTGTTAATTTTGTTGACAGTAAAGAATAGTAAGTTTACTGCATTTCCTATGAAAGGTTGCTGCTGCAAGCCATGTGTTATGCTGGGATTCATGACCTCTGGAGGAGCGGATTTCGATCCAGGGGCAGAGACAAGCCTTGAGGACGTGGAGATTTTGTATACCAAAGTTTTATTAAAGTATGATAGAGATAGGGAGAGCTTCTGACACGGACATCAGAAGGAAACAGAAAGAGTGCTCCCTTGATAGTTTTTAGCAAGGCATTTTAGCAAGGCTCGTGAGCTTCTAATCAGATAAAAGAAACATCTCAAGGCTGAGGGAGTTTCACCAAGCCCCTTTCCCACAATATGCATTTGGCACAAGATGTGTCTTCCCTGACCATAAAGCAATTGACATGAAAACTGGTTTGTTGAGCCATTATCAGCTCAAGGTTTGAGAAAAGAAAAGAATAAAAAAGTTAGTCTTAGGCAGAACCAGTTTTGTCAACAGAGAAGGGGAGAAAAAAGTCTGCCACTGCAATTTATTTCCTCCTGCTGCCCGGTGTCCTCTGGCCTTTTAACTGTTACCTGTGACTAGAACCATATCATCTAGAGTAGATTTTCAAGGTCATTTTGTTGTTGTTGTTGTTTACTTTTGCAATTTGTTTTTAAGTTTATATATAGATTTTTTAAATGTTTGCACATTGAAAAAAAAAGAAATTGGGGACATATTTACCCAGTTTTACCATTAGTTTAAAAATAAAGTGAGATGGGCATCCATGAGAACTACTTTGGCCAAGAAATTTATTTTCTTTATACATAATCTTAGAGAATGTCATCAAAACATATTTTTTGACCTTTGATATAGACACATAGGTCAGTGACACAGAATGGAGAGTTCCAAAGATGACCCACAGATATATGGTTACTTGATGTAAATTGAAGTACCAAAATAATTCAGTTGAAAATATATATTTTTTTACCATATTTTGTTGAAGCAATAAGACAACAATTTTGAAATGGGGAAAAAAATAGGTAAAAAAGACAGAATCTCCATCTATCTTCCTTTATCATATGCATTATTGGTATTGGAATACAGATGAAAATATAAAACCTAAAAATACAAACATCTAGAAGAAAACATGTAGACAGTATATTAAACTTTGGATCAGGCAAAGTTTTTTTTTGTTGTTGTTTGTTTGTTTTGTTTTGTCTTTATATTTGGCATAAAGTAAATAGGAAATGTAAAATCTAAAATGTGTTGACATTTAGAAAAAAAATTAAATTGGTATTCAAAAGAGTCTGTTAAAAAACAAAATATAGGGAGAAAGATAAAGATGGACATAGACAATAAAGAGGACATAGAACTCACACCTCTCCATGAACAAATCAAAAATACATGTAGAGAAATTCTTTCTAAAAACTAAGTGGACCCTGGCGGAATTACTTCTGTATAACTAAGACTGTAAGGAAGATCCATGTGGAATCAGGTAGAAATTTAAAAGAAGCAGTCAGGTATTGAACTATGTCCCTTGGAGCAAACTCAGAGGAAAGGGGAGACTACATAGATCAAAATACACTCTGGGGAGTAAGTGGTTTGAGCCTCATATTGGGATCCCCAGACCTGGCATTATACACAGAAAGTATGAGTCCCTTTGGCTGGATGAAGAGCCAGTGAAACTAACAGGAGGGCTATGGGAAGCCTAGAGTCAGTTCATGAGTAGCATGCGCATCTTTGATTGTTCTCAAAGCAGGGCAGAAAGGAAGGATTAAAAACTTCTCCAGTGACTAGCTGGTTTCCCATGACTGCCAATGTGAAAGTCCGAGCACAAGTTGGGTGAAGGCCCCAGTCCTGTTTGTTTCACAAGTTAGCACCACATTGAAGTAAGGGTTTGGCTGTGAGACATAGAGGCAACAGAGGACTGAAGTTGCATCTGAGCAGGGTGGGGTCAGCCATTACTGATGCTCATACAGGCAATGCATCAGAACAAGCCTAGGTCTCAGACTCTGGTCAGACCACCACAGCCTGTTCCAAGAACCATGCCAAGTGCCCACATCAGCCCCTTGTGTTCCAGCAGTGCTCTCTCAGAGGGTGAGGTTTCCAGGGCCAATACTTGGAGCCAACGGACTGATCTTCAAGGCTTCTGTTACAGCAACCTGGGATATGACTGTACCCCAATATGGAGGTGATGGGCATAGAATGGGGGAAGACCCTCTAGGGTTCTTGCCTTAGCCCGTTAATTTCCAGTCACATCTCCAACCAAGGTAATAGCTGCTAGATATTCTGGGGAAAGATATGACTTGCATTCACATCAAATCTGTCTCTTCCACCTAAGGTCACTGGGTACACACAGACTGTATAAATATGGCCCCAGCCAAGGACATTCCTTCAAGACCACAGTAGGAACCTGTTTCACCTAATTTCATAGATATAGGAAAATTTAAGGAAAATAACAATACATAGGCATTTGTCTCAATTGAAAGAGCAAGAGAAACTTCCAGAAACAAACAAACAAACCACTGTGGGAGAAATAAGCAATTTACCAGGTAAATAACCATTTCATTCTCCAGGGGATCTTCCTGACCCAGGGACTGAATCTGGGTCTTCTGCATTGCAGGCAGATTCTTTACCAACTGAGCCACTAGGAAAGCCAAATAGTACAAAGCATTTGTATTAAGAAAGGTAAATGAATTAGGAAAAAGAACTGAAAACAGTGAAAATTTTAACTAGATTAGAAAAAAGGAAGAAAAATAATGAGTTATAAATGGAGAATGAATTAGATAAAATGAAAAACACACTAGAAGGATTATATCTGTGCTTCATCCAACACAGCATTTCACATGACATACTCTGCATAAAAGTTAAATAAGCAGTGTGATAATATGCAGCCTTGATGTACACATTTCCCACTTTGGAACCAGCCCATTGTTCCATGTCTGTTTCTAACTGCTGCTTATTGACCTGCATACAGATTTCTTGAAGGCAGGTAACCTGTTCTGATATTCACATCGCTTTAGGAACTTTCCACATTTGTTGTAGTTCACACAGTCAAAAGCTTTAGCATAATCAATGAAGCAGATGTTTTTTCTGGAATTCTCTTGCTTTTTCTATGATCTAGCAAATGCTGGCAATTTGATCTCTGGTTCCTCTGCATTTTCAAAATGCAGCTTGAATATCCAGAAGTTCTTGGTTCACACACTGTAGAAGTGCAATTTGGAGAATTTTGAGCATTACTTTGCTAGTATGTGAGATGCCAGCAATTGTACAGTAATTTGAACAGTCTTTGGCATTGCCTTACTTTGGGATTGGGATGAAAATTGACATTTCCCAGTCCTGTGGCCACTGCTGAGTTTTCCAAAATTGCTGGCATGCTGAGTGTAGCACGTTCAGTAAGTCAGTTCAGTCACCCAGTCGTGTCCAACTCTTTGTGACCCCATGGAATGCAGCACGCCAGGCTTCCCTATTCATCACCAAATCCCAGAGCTTGCTCAAACTCATGGTCATCAAGTCAGTGATGCCATCCAACCATCTCATCCTCTGTCATCCCCTTCTCCTCCTGCCTTCAATATTGTCCAGAATCAGAGTCTTTTACAATGAATCAGTTCTTCTCATAAGGTATCCAAAGTATTGGAGCTTCAGCATCAGTCCTTGTAATGATTATTCAGGACGATTTCCTTTAGGATTGACTGTGTTGATCTCCTTGCAGTCCAAGGGACTCTCAAGAGTCATCTCCAACACCATATTTCAAAAGTATCAGTTCTTCGGCACTAAACTTTCTTTATAATCCAACTCTCACACCCATACATGACTACCGGAAAAACCAGAGCTTTGACTAGATGGATCTTTGTCAGCAAAGGTGCTTTGTAATAAGCTGTCTCGTTTGGTCATAGCTTTTCTTCCAAGGAGCAAGTGTCTTTTAATTTCATGGTTGCGATCACCATCTGCAGTGATTTGGGGACCCTCAAAAATAAAGTCTGTCACTGTTTCCATTGTTCTCCCATCGATTTGCTATGAAGTGATGGGACCGGTAGCCATGATCTTAGTTTTTTAAATGTTAAGTTTTAAACCAACATTTTCACTCTCCTCTTTCACTTTCATCAAGAGGCTTTTGGTTCTTCTTCGCTTTCTGCCATAAGGTTGCTGTCATCTGCAAGTCTGAGGTTATTGTATTTCTCTCAGCAATCTTGATTCCAGCTTGGGCTTCATCCAGCCCATCATTTCCCATGATGTTCTCTGCATCATCATCATGATGTACTCTGCATATAAGTTAAATAAGTAGGATAGCAATATGCAGCCTTGACCTCCTCCTTTCCCAATTTGGAACCAGTCTGTTCCATGTCCAGTTCTAATTGTTGCATTTTGACCTGCATACAGATTTGTCAGGGGTCAGGTAAGGTGGTCTGGTATTCCCATCTCTTTAAGAATTTTTCACAGCTTGTTGTGACCCACACAGTCAAAGACTTTGGTGTAGTCAATAAAACAGAAGTAGATGTTTTTCTGGAGCTTTCTTGCTTTTCAATGATCCAATAGCTGTTGGCAATTTGATCTCTGGTTCCCCTGCTTTACTAAATCCAGCTTGAACATCTGGAAGTTCACAGTTGAAGCCTGGCTTGGATAATTTTGAGCATTATTTTGCTAGCGTGTGAGATGAGTGCAATTGTGCATTAGTTTGAACATTCTTTGACATTGCCTTTCTTTTATATTGGAGTGAGATCTGACTTTTTCCAGTCCTGTGGCCACTGCTGAGTTTTCCACTGCTCAGTTTGCTGACATTTTGAGTGCAGCATTTACACAACATCATCTTTTAGGATTTGAAATAGCTCAACTGGAATTCCATCACCTCCACTAGCCTTGTTCGTAGTGATGGGTGCTAAGACCCACTTGACTCGACCCCAGGATGTCTGGCTCTAGGTGGCTGATCACACCATCGTGGTTATCTGGGTCATGAAGATGTTTTTTGTATAGTTCTTCTGTAGATTTTTGCCACCTCTTCTTAATATGTTCTGTTTCTCTTAGGTCCATAAAATTCCTGTCATTTATTGAGCTCATCTTTGCATGAAATGTTCCCTTGGTATCTCTAGCTTTCTTGAAGAGATCTCTAGTTTGTCCCATTCTATTGCTTTCCTCTATTTCCTTGATCACTAAGGAAGACCTTATCTCTGCATTCAAATGGGTATATCTTTCCTTTACTCCTTTGCCTTTGACTTCTTTTCTTTTCTCAGTTATTTGTAAGGCCTCCTCAGACAACCATTTTGCTTTTTTGCATTTCTTTTTCTTGGGGATGGTCTTGATCACTGCCTCCTGTACAGTGTCATGAACCTCCATCGATAGTTCTTCAGGCACTCTGTCTATCAGATCGAATCCTTTGAATCTATTGTCATTTCCACTGTATAAATGTAAGGAATTTGATTCAGGTTATACTTGAATGGTCTGGTGGTTTTCTCTACTTTCTTCAATTTAAATCTGGATTTTGTCATAAGGAGTTTTTGATCTGAGCCACAGTCAGCTCCTGTTCTTGCTTGATGTATAGAGCTTCTCTGTGTTTGGCTGCAAAGAATATAATCAATCTGATTTTAGTATTGGCCATCTGGTGATGCCCATGTGTAGAGACTTCTCTTGTGTTTTTGGAAGAGGGTGTTTTGTGAACAGTGTGTTCTCTTGGCAAAATTCTGTTAGCCTTTGTCCTGTGTCATTTTGTACTCCAAGGCCAACTTTGGCTGTTATTCCAGGTATCTCTTGACCTCCTATTCTTGCATTCCAGTCCTCCAGGATGAAAATGACATATTTTGGGGATGTTAATTCTGGAAGGTCTTGTAGGTCTTCATAGACCCATTCAACTGCAGCTTCTTTAGCATTACTGGTTGGGGCATAGGCTTGATTTACTGTTATATTAATTGGGTTGCCTTGGAAATGAATAGAGGTCACTCTGTTGTTTTTGAGATTACACCCAAGTACTTTATTTTGGACTCTTTTGTTGACTATGAGGGCTACTCTTATTTCTTCTAAGGTATTATTGCCCACAGTAGTAGATATAATGGTCATCTGAGTTAAATTCCCCCATTCCAGTCCATTTAGTTCACTAATTTTTAAAATGCTGCTGTTCCTCCTGCCATCTCCTGTTTGACCACTTTCAATTTACCTTGATTCATGCACCTAACATTCCAGGTTTCTATGTAATATTGCTCTTACAGAATTGGACTTTAGTTCCATCACAAGTCACATCCACAACTGGGAATTGTTTTCCCTTTGGCTACATCTCTTCATTGTTTCTTAAGTTATTTCTCCACTCTTCTCCAGTAGCATATTGGGCACCTACTAACCTGGGGGTTTAATCTTTCAGTGTCATATATTTTTGCCTTTTCATACTGTTCATGCAGTTCTCAAGGCAAGAATGCTGAAGTGATTTGCCATTCCCTTTACCAGTGGGCCATGTTCTGTCAGAACTCTCCACCATGACCTGTCTATCTTGAGTGACCCTACATGTCATGGCTCATAGTTTTATTTTGTTAGACAAGGTGGTAATCTATGTGATCAGTTTGGTTAGTTTTCTGTGATTGTGGTTTTCATTCTGTCTGTCCTCTGATGGATAAGGTGAAGAGGTTTGTGGAAGCTTCCTGATGGGAAGTACTGGCTGTGGGAAAAACTAGGTCTTGCTCTGATGGGCAGGGCTGTGCTCAGTAAATCTTTATTCCAATTTTCTTCTGATGGGTGGGGCTGTGTTCCTTCATGTAGTTTGGCCTGAGGAAATGCCAAAGAATGTTCAAACTACTGCACATTGTACTCATTTCACTTATTTCAACCCCAGACTTCCAATCTATCCCTCAATCCTATCCCTTGTAACCAAATACTCCTTCTGAAATCTGTAAGTCTGTTTTATAAGTAAATACATGATATCTGCCTTTTTCCAGCTGATATGCTTCTCTTAGTATGATAATCTCCATGGTCATCCAAATTGCTGCAAATGACATTATTTCATTCTTTTTATTGATTGAGTAATATCCCATTGTGTATTTGTACCACATCTTCTTTATCTCTTCATCTGTTGATGGATATTTAGGCTGCTTGAAGTTATTGCCACTGTAAACATTTCTGCAATAAATATTGGGATGCATGTATCTTTCTGAATGATGTTGTTCTCTGGATATATGCCCAGGACTGGGATTGCTGAACCTTATGGTAGCTTTATAATTAGATTTTAAAGTAACCTCCATTCTATTCTACATAGTGGCTGAACCAATGTATATTCCCACCAACAGTTTAGTAGAGTTCTATTTTTTTCACAAGCTCACCAGCATTTACCACTTATAGATTTTTGATGATGGCCATTCTGACTAGTGTGAGGTGACTGATATCTCATTGTAATTTTGATTTGCATTTCTGTAATAGTTGGCATATTGAGAATCTTTTCATGTGTCTCTTGGTCATCTTTATGTCTTCTTTGGCAAAACACCTATTTAGATTTTATGACCATTTTTTGATATTAAGCCACATGAGGTATTTGTAAATTCTGGAAATTAATCTCATATTGTTCGAATCATTTGTATATATTTTCTCCCATTCTGTGTGTTGAGTGTTCCATTTGTCTCTGACTTTCTTTGCTGTGCAAATCTTATTATATAATTAGGTCCCATTTCTTCACTGTTGTTTTTATTCCCATTGCTCTAGGATATGGCTTGATAAAAGATATTGTTGCAATTTAAGTCAAAGTATGTTCTGCCTATAGTTTCCTATAAGAGTTTTATAGTATCTAGTCTTATATTTAGTTATTTAATCTATTTTTAATTTATTTTTGTATATGATGTTAGGATGTTTTCTAATTTCATCCTTTCATGTGTAACAGTCCAGTTTTCCCAGCAACATTTATTGAAGAGACTGTCTTTCATCAAGTGTATAGTTTTGACTCCTTTGTCAAGGATTGATTGACAATAGGTCCATAGGTTTATTTTCTGGCTTTCCATTCTGTTCCATTGATCTATATTTCTCTTTTTACACCAGTACCATGCTGTTCCATTTCTTGAGTGTAACTTTGACATTTGGTCTGAAGTCAGGGAGCCTGATTCCTCCAGTTGCACTTTCCTTTTTCAAGATTGCTTTGGCTATTTTGGATCTTCTTTTTTTTCCAGACAAATTCTGTGAAAAATGCCATTGGTAATTTGATAGGGATTGCATTGAATCTGTAGACTGTCTTGGGTACTATAGTACCCAACCAAGGAACACGGAATATCTTTCAATCTGTTTGTGTCCTCTTTGGTTTCTTTCATCAGTGTCTTTTGTTGTTGTTGTTTTGTTTTTGAGAATAGCTTTTATATCTTCATGAAGGTGAAAAGTGAAAATGTTAGTCACTTACTCATATCTGACTCTTTATAACCCCATGGACTATAGGTTGCTTACAGTCTGTGCATGGAATTCCTCTGTCCATGGAATTCTCCAGGTAGGAATACTGGGGTGGGTAGCCATTCTCTTCTCCAGGGGATCTTCCCAACCCAGGGCTCAAACCAGTGTCTCCCACATTGCAAGTAGATTCTTTACCATCTGAGCCACTAGGGAAGCCCCTTTGTCTACTTAGGTAGATTTTTCTCCCCCTAGGTATTTTATTCTTTTGGATTCAATGGCAAATGTGAATGTTTCTTGAATTTCTCTTTCTGACCTTTCATTGCTGTTGTATAAAAGTTCAATAAATTTCTGTGCATTAATTTTGTGTTCTGCAACTTAACTAAATTCACTGATGAGCCCTAGTGGTACTGTATTTCAGATTCTTTTGTTGATCATGAGGGCTACTTTGTCTCTTCTATAGGATTCTTGCAAACAGTAGTAGATACATTGGTAATCTGAATTAAATTCACCCATTCCCATCCATTTTAGTTTGCTGATTCCTAGAATCCTGATGTATATTCTTACCATTTCCTGCTTGACCACCTCCAATTTTCCTTGATTCATGGACCTAACATTCTAGGTTCCTAGACAATACTATTCTTTGCAGCATAAGATTTTACTTTCATCACCAGAGACATCCACAACTGAGGGTTGTATCTGCTTTGTCCCAGCTGCTTCATTCATTCTAAGGCTATTGGTAATTCTCCTCTGCTCTTCTGCAGCAGCATATTTGACACCTTCAGACCAGGTGACTCATCTTTTGATGTCATATATTCTTGGCCTTTTATATAGTTCATGAGGTTCTCATGGCAAGTATACTGGGTTGGTTTACTATTTCCTCCTCTGGTGGATCACATTTTGTCAGAACTATCTGCTATCACTAGTCCATCTTAGGTGGCCCTGCACAGCATGGCTCATAGCTTCATTGAGTTATGCAAGCCCCTTCACCACAATAAGGCAGCGCTATGGTCTTCCAATGGTCCATATGGTTGTGAGAGCTGGATCATAAAGAAAATAGAATGCCAAATAATTGATGCCTTAGAATTGCCATGCTGGAGGAGACTCCTGAAAGTCTCTTGGACAACAAGGAGATTAAGCCAATCAATCTTAAGGGAGAGCAACCCTGAAAATTCACTGGAAGGACAGATGCTGAAGCTGAAGCCCCAGTATTTTGGTCATCTGAGGCAAACGGATGACAAATCTAGTGAGCATACTAAAAAGCAAAGACATTACTTTGCTAACAAAGGTCCATTGAGTCAAAGCTATGTTCTTTCCATTAGTCATGTATGGATTTGAGAGTTGAACCATAAAAAAAAGAAAAAAAACAAAAACAAAAAAACACTGAGTGCCAAAGAATTGATCCTTTTGAAATGTGGTGTTAGAAAAGACTCTTGAGAGTCCCTTGCCCTGTAAGGATATCAAACCAGGCACTCCTAAAGGAAACCAATCCTGAACATTCATTGGAGGGACTCATGCTGAGGCTGACACTCCAATACTTGGGCCACCTAATGTGAAGAACGGAGTCATTGTAAAATACCTTGATGCTGGGAAAGATTGAAGTCAGGAGAAGAAGTGGATGACAGAGGATGAGATGGTTGGAGGGCATCACCAACTCGATGGACATGAGTCCAAGCAAGCTCCAGGAGTTGGTGATGGACTGTGAAGCCTGGTGTGCTACAGTCCATGGGGTCACAAAAAGTCAGACATGATCTAGTGACTGAACTGAACTGATGTAAACAGACGACTCATTGGAAAAGTCTCTGATGCTGGGAAAGATTGAGTGCAAAAGGAGAAAAAGCCATCAGATGATGAGGTGACTGGATGGCATCACCGATTCAATGGACATAAATTTGCATAAGCTCCAGGAACTGGTGATGGACAGGGAGTCCTGGAAAGCTACAGTCCATGGGGTTGCAGAGAGTTGGACATGGCTGGGCAACTGAGAAACAACAACAACAATCAAGTCATCTGCAAACAGTGATGGTTTTGCTTCCTTTTTTCTAATTTGCATTTCTTTTTTCTGCACATTGCCATGGCTAGGATTTCCAAAACTATATTGAATAAAAGTGGTGAGAGTGGAAATGCTTTGGCTTATCCTTGATCTTAAAGGAAATGCTTTCAGTTTTTCACCCTTGAATATAGGTTTGTCATGCGTGGCCTTTATTATTGATATGTTGATGCATGTTCCCTCTATGCCAACTTTCTGGAGAGTTTTTAACATGAATGGGTATTGAATTTTGTCAAAATACTTTTCCTCATCTTTCAAGATGATCATATGATTTATATTTTTTTTCAATTTGTTAATGTCGTGTGTCACTGATTGTTCTGTGAATATTGAAGAATTCTTGCATCCTTGAATAAATCCAACTTCATCATGGTGTATGATCTGTTGTTGGATTGCCAGTATTTTGCTGAGGGATTTTTGCATCTATGTTCCTCAGTGATGTGCTGTGCTTAGTTGCTCAGTCATGTCCAACTCTGTTCAACCCCATGGACTGCAGCCCACCAGCCTCCTCTGTCCATGGGGATTTTCCAGGCAAAAAATCTGAAGTGGGTTGCCATACCCTCCTCCAGGGGATGTTCCCAACCCAAGGACTGAAGCCAGGTCTCCCACATTCAGGCAGATTCTTTACCATTTGTGTTAGCAGGGGGCCTGTAATTTTCTTTTTGGGATTTTTTTTTAATCTTTTATTTCTTTATTTATTTATAGCTGTGCTGGGTCTTTGTTGCTGCACACAAGCTTTCTCTAGTTACAGCACATGGGCTTCTCATTGCAGTGGCTTTTCTTGTGGAGCATGAGCTCTAGAGCACGTGGGCTTCTGCAGTTGTTGCACCCTGACTCAATAGTTGTGGTGCACTGGCCCAGTTGCCCCTTGGCAAGTGGAATCTTTCTGGACCGGAGATGGAACCCATGTCCCCTGCATTGGCAGATGGGTTCTTAACCACTGGACCACCAGGGAAGTCCCCAGATCTATCTTTTAAAGAAGCATTTGTCATAAGCCAAGTTTCCTGGGAAAGAGATTCTCAGAGATTTGTGTGCAGAATGAACACTGGGGGGATGCTTTTAGGGGTAGCACCCAAAAAGAGTAAGGAGCTCAAGATTTGGTAGGAAAAGCAGTTAAACTGTGCTAAGTTGCATCAGAGGCCTCAGCAAATGCTATGGAGCTTTCTGGAGCTGGGGTGGCTCTGCAGATATATTGCATGTTGAGGCAAGTGGCTGGGGTCTTCTGCCCCTCCCCTCCATCTCCTTAACTTTTTGGATTTTTTTTTTTTTTTCTGGTTGTAATATCAGGTTGATAGTGGCCTCATTGAAAGACGTTGAGAGTATTCTTTCCTTTGTAATCTTTTGGTATAATTATAGAAGGACAGATGGTAACTCTTCTCTAAATATTTGATAGAATTTGCCTGTGAAGACATCTGGTCCTCAACTTTTGTTTGTTGGGAGATTTTTAATCACACACAGATCCAATTTCTGTACTTATGATTTGTTTGTTTATATTTTCTATTTCTTCCCGGTTCAGCCTTGGGAGATTGTACCTTCCTAAAAATTTGTCCATTTCTTCCAGGTTGTGCATTTTATTGGATAATAGTTGATTGCAGTAATCTCTTAGATTCCTTTATATTTCTGTGGTGTCTGTTGTAGCTTCTTTTTCATTTCTAATTTTATTGACCTGAGCCTTCCCTTTTTTCTTGATGAGTCTAGTAAAAGATGCATCAATTTTGTTTATATTTTCAAAGAACCAGGTTTTCAGTTCAGTTCAGTAGCTCAGTAATGTCCTACTCTTTTCAACCCCATTGACTGAAGCACACCAGGCTTCACAGTCTATCACAAACTCCCAGAGCTTGCTGAAACTCATGTTCATTGAGTCCATGAGATCCAACCATCTCATCCTCTATTGTCCCCTTCTCCTCCTACCCTCAGTCTTTCCCAGCATCAAGGTGTTTTCCAATGAGTCAGCTCTTCATATCAGGTTACCAAAATATTGGAGCTTCAATTTCAACATCAGTCCATCCAATGAATATTCAGGACTGATTTCCTT
This sequence comes from Cervus canadensis, assembly GCF_019320065.1. Taxonomy (NCBI): domain Eukaryota; kingdom Metazoa; phylum Chordata; class Mammalia; order Artiodactyla; family Cervidae; genus Cervus; species Cervus canadensis. The sequence goes on along the minus strand of NC_057386.1, from coordinate 56,575,271 downwards.
TAATGAATCAGCCTTTAGTTTGTTTTATTTTTTTCTATTTTTTGATCTCTTTATTTCTGCTCTGATCTTTATTATTTCTTTATCCTATTAATTTTTCATTTTGTTTGTTCTTCTTTTCTAGTTGCTTCAGTTGTAAGTTTAGGTTGTCTATTAGTGATTGCTCTTGTTTCTTAAGGTAAGAGTGAATTGCTATAGATTCGCCTCTTAAGAACTATTTTTGCTGCATCCCAAAGGTTTTGGATCACTGTACTTTCATTGCCATTTGTCTCTATGTATTTTTTTTTTTAATTTCCTCTTGATTTCTTGAATGATCAATCAACTGTTTGGTAGTTAAACAATTTTAGCCTCCATATGCTTATGTCTTTTACATTTTTTTTCATGTAGTTGATCTCCAAACTCATAGCATTGCATTCAGAAAATATGGTTGATATGATTTTAATTCTTAAATTTGTCAGGAATCACTTTGTGGGCCAGTATGCAGTCAATCCTGGAGAACGTTCCTTGTGTACTTGTAAGGAATCTGAATTTTGCTGTTTTTGGATGAAATGCTCTACAAGTATCAATTAAAACTATCTGATCTAAAGTGTCAATAAATTGTATGTTTCCTTATTAATTTTCTGTCTAGATGATCAGTCCACTGGTAAAAGTGGAGTGTTAAAATCCCCACTATTATTGTATTACTATAACTCTCCCCTTTTATGGCTGTAAGCAGTTATGTTTATATATTGAGATTCTCCTATATTGGGTGTGTGGGCTTCCCTGCTGGTCAGTCATAAAAAAATCTACCTGCCAATTCAGGAAGTAGGTTTGATCCCTGGGTCTGGAAGATTAACTGGAGAAGGAAATGACAACCCATTGCAGTATTCTTGCCTGAGAAATCCCATGAACAACACCCTGATGGGCTGTAGTCCTTGGGGTCACAAAATTATTGGGCATGATTTAGTGACTAAAAAACAACAACAATATTGGGTGCATATATTTGTAGTTGATGTATCTACTTGGATTGACCCCTTGATCATTATGCAATGTCCTTCTTTGTCTCTTGTAACAGTGTTTATTTTAAAGTAGATATATAAGAAATGAGCATTAAAACCCATTTTCTTTTAATTTTCATCTGCCTAGAATATATTTTTCCATCCCTTCACTTTCAATCTGTATGTGTCCCTAGATATGTAGTTGGTCTCTTATAGATGGTGCATATACAGGTCTATGTCTTTTGGTTGAAACATTTAGCCTTTTTATATATAAGGTAATTTTACCCATATCCATATATACCAACTGCCATTTTCTTAATTGTCTTTGATTTTTTTTTTTTTCCCTGTTGTAATTTGATGACTAACATTAGTGTTGTGTTTGGATTTCTTTTTCTCTTGTGTATTTGTACATACTGTAGATTTTCAGTTTGAGACCATGTGGTTTCAATATACCAGTCTATATACAAACAAGATTATTTTAAGTTGTTGGTCTTTTAATTTCAAATGCATTTCCAATATACTGCATTTATGCTCGCCTCTTCTCACAATTGTTAATGCCAATATCATATTTTTATATAGATGATTTCCTACCTTTACTTTATGCTTGCCTTTACCAGTGAGATTTCCCATTCATAATTTTCTTGTTTCTAATATTGGCCTTTTTTCTGCTTAGAGAAGTTCCTTTAGCACTTGTAAAGCTGGTCTGATGGTGCTGAAAAAACTATTTTTAAGTAAAGAAAAGAAATGGAAAGAAAAAAAAAATGTCTTCTTTCTTTTAGCTCTCCTCAAAGCTTTTTTTAAGTTACTGTGTGCCTGATTTTCAAGTACTATTTTACAGAAGGCAGTGCCAAAAATTTTCTGGTTAAACTTTATATTCAAAATAATATATTTTAAAAAATTCTAGATTTAAATGCATGATTAGAGTCTACTTATTTCAGAATTGCTTCCATGAGTTCCCTTATGTTGAGAATATCCTGCTTCAACCATGTATGCTTATTGTCTGACTAAGATAAGCATTGAGAGCATATAACAAACCTTAGCCCAGTGCCTGACAAAGAGCATTAATAGATATTTGTTCTTACCCCTCAAACTTGTTCCCCTGCTCTTCTAGATGTCCTTCCTCAGATTCAAATATTATCAGTCAGATTATGTAATTATGCAGTCTACATATTCTTACCCACTTTAAAGATGAATATACAAAAAAAAAAGAAAAAGACATACCACATGTAACTATAGAACTCTGACCAGTCATACTCTACTAACCAATCCAAAAGCTAAATTATAACTTCTTCAGCAACCAGCCAAGGAAACCAAGCTAAACCTCCTTTCAACCTGCCAAGAACAGTCAGGATCTGTCAGCTTTCCTACTGTTGTCCCTGTTTTCAGTTCAGGACCAGTTAGAGAAATCCAGAGTACTCAATACAATCACACAGGATTCTCCCATTTCTTGTCTATAATGCCTCCAGTATCCCCATGCCAGTGGCTTATAATTATAGCACACCTAAATCCTTCCATTTATTCACTATAAAGCTTTCTCATTTGTTACCTATCTGTGAGTGTTTACAAAGGCAAATGATAGTGATTGTCTCTCTTGCTATAGTAAGCTCTAAATGAGTAACCTCTATTTTCACTTGAGTGATCTTCATTTATTTTTACATACTTTACATTTGAACTTATAATTTTAACTTTGAGTATGTGGTAACCTCTTACTGTTTTCCACTCCTTGTTTTAAGCTCCCACAATATCCTATATCTTTACTAACTATATTCTGTAGTTTCACCAGTTTCATGTTTTAGCGCTTAATCCAATTTTGTCAGTATTTCCTCCAATATTTGCATGTATTCCTCATTTCCTGGAGGAAAAATACACAATATTTCATATGACTAGCAAATTCCATGTTTAGTGTCACATAGTTTCCTTTTCACTATTCACATTTATTTTTCAGAATTCAACAACACTAAGCTACTTAAAATGCCATGTTTAAGCCAATGCCTCTATTCCTTTTCATTTGCTAAAACTTTTTCTTGATTTCTTCACCAAGCACATTAACTTATTTTTTCATTTTAAGATCAAATATTACTTTGATAAGTTTTCTCCAATCCCATATATGATTTAGTTATCATTATAACAAATGCCATACAGTGTTGTAGTAATTATTTCAATAATTGTTTCTTTTCTAGATTTCAAGATGAAATGAGAGTTCCTTTTCTTTTTACTTTTATATTCCCAGGGTATGACACTTGGTAGGTGTTCTAAAAAAATGTTAGTTGAAATAATGCAGATATTGATGGATGCTCAGGAACTGCCCAATAGCCAACTTTTTTTTTTTTTTTTTAATTTCCAAATGAGTTAAGGTAAAATTTTTATATAGGGAACTGCATTATAAATTGTTCCTTCTTAAACATACAAAATTGAAAAGGGACAAAAAAGCAAAACGTATCATTTAAGTTTGCATACATTTTGACCACAAATTCTTTAATATCCCAGGAGGCTTCTTTGAAGTACCATAAAAGAGTCCAGAAAAGATGAGTCATATTATTAGATCTTTTAACATATAACTTCCCATAGATCCCAAATTAACATAAGGAGTGGTGTTTGCTTGTTTATTTTTTGCAACAAACCTAACCATAATCCTATGTTAAAATATTCTATTATATGTAGATTTATTCCCAAGCTATTTTCACAGCGGGATACCTTGTACTTTGCTATGCTGAATTTAAAAATAGCACATTATGATAAAGTATCTCAAAACTCTTTAAGCACAAGTGTCACTAAAATTTGCAAACTGAATGTTGAGTAACTTAGAGATTTGATATGAAATAATATAAACCATCTCCTTAAATTTCAAGAAGGCTCTGTTCCCTTAGTAAAAAATAGAAAATATGTAAATAATTTAAAAATCTATATGCACATATTCACTCTTTCAAAACACATACTGTCTTTTCTCTCAAAGAAAATTATGTAGAAAAGAAGCTGGACCAGATTGAAGGTTGATTTGTTGAAATCATAAATACCTATAAAGTATCCAGGGCAATCTATCTGGCAGGCAGAGGACTATTATAGTTTAACGTTTGAGAAAAAAGTTATTAAATAAGAACATATACATAGGTCTGTTCAGGCAAAGAAGGGTAGTCTGAATTTTCAATGTTGTCACCGAAAGATAGGGTGAAAATGAGAAGAGTGATGGACCAAATGAGGCAGCACCAACATCTGAGGACAGGCAGTGCCAGCCAAGCTTATAAAATTAAAAAGAAAGAAAAGAAGGTCCCTGTTGCAGCAATTAACAGCCCTGACACAAAGCTTGATGCAAGAAATATTTAACACATTTAGCATAATGTGCATTATTTATATAATGAGCAGTTATAAATCACATATAATTATATGCAATTATAAATTGCATATAATATGCAACTGAGCAATAATCAAAATAGTATTAGATTAACAACTAATATATTCAAAGTCAAGAAATAATTTCTGTTTATAAGTTATTTTCCCATTTGCTCACGCAAAACACATTTAATGAGTAGTGGACCTGTCAGACAGATCCTTTCCTCATGAACTGTAAATTAAAGTTGATCATAGGACAATAACCAAAAAAAAAAAAAATGAAAGAATGAAATAAGCAAATTTCAGATAATCACAGGCACTCTGAAGGCAAAACTATGTTAAAATTCACTAGAACAGAATTTCTGATGTCAGGGTAACAAAAGGTTGGTCAGTAGCTTTAGATAAGTGGGTTAGATAGGCCTTGCTGAGGAAATGATGTTTGAACTGAGATCTTCAGGACAAGGAGCCTCCTTTGTACATTTAGGGGAAAAATATCAAGCTGAAGGAATAGTTAATGTAAAAGTTTTTTGAAGGATGAATTTAGCAATGTCAAAGGCCGAAAGAGGTTTTATGTGACTCAAGCCCAGTTAAGAAGAGAAATATGATTTCTATGTGAGATCAAAGAGGTAACAAAGAGTCAGTTTCTATAGGACCTAGTAAGCCATGGTACATATTTGGATTTAATTTAATTTCAACAGAACACTCTGGCAGAGATTTGAGCAGAGAAATAAAAAGATGTTTTCCCATTATCTTTACTATTATATTATCTTTTTAAATTAATTCATTTATTTTAATTGGAGGACAATTATTTTACAATATTGTGATGGTATTTGCCATGTGTCCCCCTATTCTGAACACCCCTCCCATATCCCTCCCCACTCTATCTCTCTGCGTTGTCCCAGAGCACTGGCTTTTGGTGCCCTGCTTTATGTATCTGACTTGCACTGGTCATCTATTTTGCATATGATAATATACATATTTCAATGCTATTCTCTCAAATCATCCCACCCTTGCCTTCTCCCACTTACATCTGTGTCCCTTTCACTGCCCGGCATGTAGGATCATCATTACCATCTTTCTAAATTATATATATATATATATATATGTGTGTGTTCAGTTCAGTTTAGTTGCACAATCGTGTCCGACTCTTTGTGACCCCCATGAACCGCAGCACACCAGGCCTCCCTGTCCATCACCAACTCCCAGAGTTTCCCCAAACTCATGTCCATCGAGTCGGTGATGCCATCCAACCATCGCATCCTCTGTCGTAACCTTCTACTTCCACACTCAATCTTTCCCAGAATCAGAGTCTTTTCAAATGAGTTAGTTCTTCGCATCAGGAGGCCAAAGTATTGGAGTTTCAGCTTCAACATCAGTCCTTTCAGTGAACACCCAGGACTGATCTCCTCTAAGATGGACTGGTTGGATCTCCTTTCAGTCCAAGGAACTCTCAAGAGTCTTCTCCAACACCACAGTTCAAAAGCATCAATTCTTCAGTGTTCAGCTTTCTTTATAGTACAACTCTCCCATCCATACATGACCACTGAGAAAACCATAGCTTTGACTAGATGGACCTTGGTTGACAAAGTAATGTCTCTGCTTTTTAATATGCTCTCTAGGTTGGTCATAACTTTTCTTCCAAGGAGTAAGCATCTTTTCATTTCATGGCTGCAATCACCCTCTGCATTGCGGAGTCCAGAAAAATAAAGTCAGCCACTGTTTCCACTGTTTCCCCATATATTTGCCATGAAGTGATGGGACCAGATGCCATCATCGTAGTTTTCTGAATGTTGAGCTTTAAGCCTATGTTTTCACTCTCCTCTTTCACTTTCATCAAGAGCTCTTTAGTTCTTCACTTTCTGCCATAAGGGTGGTGTCCTCTGCACATCTGAGGTTATTGCTATTTCTCCTGGCAATCTTGATTCCAGCTTGTGCTTCTTCCAGCAAGCGTTTCTCATGATATACTCTGCATATAAGTTAAATAAACAGGGTGACAATATACAGCCTTGGCGTACTCCTTTTTCTATTTGGAACCAGTCTGTTGTTCCATGTCCAGCTTGAACTGTTGCTTCCTGACCTGTATACAGGTTTCTCAAGAGGCAGGTCAGGTGGTCTGGTATTCCCATCTCTTTCAGAATTTTCCACAGTTTATTGTGATCCACACAATCAAAGGCTTTGGCTTAGTCAATAAAGCAGAAATAGATGTTTTTCTGGAACTCTCTTGTTTTTTCAATGATCCCTCAGATGTTGACAGTTTGATCTCTGGTTCCTCTGCCTTTTCTAAAACCATATACAGTATTTGTGTTTCTCTTTCTGACTTACTTCACTCCATATAATAGGCTCCAATTTCATCCATCTCATTATAAATGACTCACATGTGTTCCTTTTTATAGCTAAGTAGCATTCCATTGTGTATTTGTAGCACAACTTCCTTATCCATTTGTCTGCCGATGGCCATCAAGGTTGCTTCCATGTCCTACATATTGTAAAGAGTGCTTCAGTGAACATTGGGGTATGTGTGTCTCTTTCAATTCTGGCTTCCTCTGGGTGTATGCTTAGCAATGGGATTGCTGGGTCATATGGCATAGAAAGATTTGGTTGATCTTTTTTATTATATTTATGTTAATGATCAAACTGGCTTAAGCTAGATTGAGAATGACAGTAGGAGAAGATGAATGCCTCCCTGAGACTTTCATTCAGGTGATGTGTTGTCCAGAGCAGGGTTGATAGCAGTGACGGGAAAAAAAAAAAAGTTAAATCTTCAATATTTGACATACTTGACTAAATGTTGGAGAAACAAAAAATAAAACAGACAACCAAATACTTGAAAAGTTTATAGGCCGTCTAAAATAACATAAGTACTGTGATTACTGCTATTATTAGAGGAATGTAATAATAGTTTTAAATTTTTGTATTTGGGAGCTTGTCTGTTAAAAGGCACAAATCCAAGTCCTGGCATTTATTAAAAATGAGAACTCACTAAATAGCCTACACTTCTCTGAGATCATTTTCTTATTTCTAAAAAATATACACAATTTAGCTCTTTTAAGATGTCAATTCTCATTTTGACATATAAATAATAAAATACCAATAAAAATCACAAGCTATTTCATAGAAACTGACAAACTTATTCTGAAGATTATAGGGAAGGCAAAATACCTTGAGTAAAGAACACACCACTGAAGAAGAAAAAAGCGAGAGGGTTCCCACTGCAGAATTTCAAGGTTTGAGACAGAATTATAGTAACCAAGACACTGTAGTACTGGTAAAATAATAGACACAAAGATCATTGGAATAGAATAGAGAACCCAGAAATACACACACATAGTAAATTTTGACAAGGTACCAAAGATGTTCAATGGATAATGGATAATCAATTTAGTGCTAGAATAATTGGATGTCAATATGCAAAATCCATGGATAGATAAACCTACACATATGCCTTTTAATTTTCACAAAAAAAATACTAAAAATAGAGAGTAAACTTAAATATAATATATAAAATTATAAAATGTTTAGAAGATAACATGGAGGAAAATTATGGCTTTGGAATTGGTGATAGGCTTTATATATATAAAACATTAGTGTCATAAAAAATAAGTTGAAATTTATTACAATTTAGAAATTATCTTCTTAAAAGGACACTATTAAGAGAATGAAAGAGCAAGCAAAAAAAAAAAAAAAAAAGAAAGAGCAAGCCACATACTAGGGGAAAATATGTGAAAAACATATTTAATAAATGACTTCTGTCTAAAATAGACAAAAAACAGTTAAAGTTTCACACACAAAAAAATGTTAAACTAGGCAAAGAAAAATGTGAACAGATATGTTATCGAAAAGATACATTACTTTCAAATAAGCATATAAATGATGATTAGCACCATCTGTTATTAGGGAATTTCAGATTAAAACACTTGAGATAATACCACACATTTATTAAAATGGTAAACATGCCAAAGTTGACTGGTTGCAAATAAAAATACAGAAAAATGGAGACTTTCATTCATTGCTAGTGGGAATGCAAAATACCACTTTTACTTTTGAACTTTTTATAACTTTGCCACATGATCCAGCAATCACACTCTTAGGTATTAACCCAGCTGATTTGAAAACTTACATCCACACAAAAAGCTGCACATGAATGTTTATGGCAGGTTTATTTGTAACTGAAAAAAAAAAAAAAAAGGCAACAGTAAACAAGACAACATATCCTTGAACAAGTAAATGGATAAACAAACTGGAACAGTCTTATAATAAAATTCTATTCATCAAAATAGGAATTATTAAGCAGTGAAAAGATAATGAAGTTTCTTAAATGCATATTGCTAAGTGAAAGAAGTCAGTCTATGTAAACTGCATACTATATACATGAGTCCAATTACATGATATTCTGGAAAAGGCAAAGTTACAGTTATGCTATATTAGCTTCTTATGGCTGCCATAACAAATAGTATAAACATGGTGGCTTAACACAATAGAAATTTATTATGTCATAGTTCTGGAAACTGTAAGTCTGAAATAAAGGTTTTGGCAGGATTATACTCCTTCCAAAGATACTAGTGAAAGTGAAAGTGAAGTAGCTCAGTCATGTCTGACTCTTTGCGACCCCCATGGACTGTAGCCTATCAGGCTCCTCTGTCTATGGGATTTTCCAGGCAAGAATACTGAGTGGATTGCCATTTCCTTCTCCAGGAGATCTTCCCAACCCAGGGATTGAACCTGGGTCTCCCACATTGTAGGCAGGTGATTTACCATCTGAGCTACCAGCTAAGTCCCGCCCGCCTGCCCGCCATGGACTTTACAATCCATGGAATTCTCCAGGCCAGAGTACTGGAGTGGGTAGCTTTTCCCTTCTCCAGGGTATCTTCCCAGTCCAGGAATCGAACCCGGGTCTCCCACATTGCAGGCGGATTCTTTACCAGCTGAGCCACACGGGAAGACCCCCTAGAATACTAGGTTCCTTGCATTTTCCAACATCTGGAAGCATCTGGACCCAGATATTCCCTAGCTGGTAGGCACATCATTCCTCTCCCTGCCTCAGGGGTCACATGGGTTTTTTTCTTCACTGTCTGTCTTCCTGCTGTTTGTTTCTTATAAGTTCATTTGTCATTGAGTTAGTACCCATCTGAGTCATTCAGGACATTCTCCTTATCTTTAACTTAATTGCATTAGTAAAGACGATTTTTGCAAATACTGTTATATTCAATGCACTACAAATGGTAATGTTGCCACTAGCTTAGGGATGGGTGGAGGATTGGCTAGCTAAAACACAGGTGATTTTTTTAGGGTTGTAAAATGACTATATGATATTGAAGTGTGGATACAAAACATTATGTATTTGTTGAAGATCCATAAAACTTATACGACAAAGTACATTCATGTGTGTTCAATTGCTAAATTGTGCCTGACTGTTCAGTTCTGTGAACTGTAGCTCATTAGGCTCCTCTGTCAATGGGATTCCCCAGGCAAAAATGCTGGAGTGAGTTGTCATTTTCTCCTCCAGTAATCTTCGTGACCCAGGGATCAAACCCCAGGTCACCCGCATTACCACTGAACCACCTGGGAAGCCTCACAAACAGTGAATCTTAATACATGCAAATTACAAATTACTGCGAAGACCCGAGGATTTCTGGATGAAATGTAAAGTGTAATAAATCAATTGAACTATATTACACATTTAGGAAATAATTAAAGGGGTGGGGAAAGTAATGCTGATCTAAGTAACTGGAAATGAGTAGAGTTTATAAAGTTAAAGGTATATGAAATTGTTCATAGCACTGCACATTAGTTGATAGAGTTATTCTCAATGAAATTATGGGTTAGCAATTCTGATAGCACTGCACACATATACTGGAGTTGAACAATTAAGTAAATAAATTGGTGGCTTGTGGAAGCCAAGCTGCTCAATTTTGGAGTAGGACATTATATATGAGCAAGGGGAGGAGGTTAAACTGATCCATGTGTTAATAGATTAGAGTTGGGGATGTCTGAGGTCATATTAGCTTAATATAAGTATGGATGGTTGCATACAGAAATATTTTTAGATATGACATGTTAGTTAGTTAATATACATATATTTCCTTGTCATGCCAGTTGAGAGGACATAGAAGCCATAACACTATAGTAGGAATAGGCACGCCTGGCACTCAGATCTTGATTTCTCAATTTATTCTCCAATAAAATTAACTACAGTTCATTGAAATAATATGATGTGATGAAAATGGCACTTTACCTTTGTAGTCTTCCCCCCTTAAACAAATAAGTCTAACCTAATAATGAGAGAAAACTAAGAAGATCTCAATCAAAAGACAGTCTATGAAATATCTGACTAGTACTTGTCCCAACTGTTGACATAATCAAAATCAAGGAAAATCTGGAGAAACTGTCATAGTTAAGAGAAGCCAAAAACATATGATGACTAAATTTAATGTGGTGTTCTGGATGGGACTCTGGGACTGAAATATACATTAGATTGATGCTAATAAAATATTATTAATGCATGGATTTATGTAAGATAATGTATCAGTATAGGTTCATTAATTGGAACAAATACATACTGATGTAAGATACTGATAATAGTGGAAACAGTATATAAGTTATACGGGAACTCTCTGTCTTCACAATTTTTCTTTAAAGCTAAAACTTTTCTAAAAAAGTTTTCTTTTCTTTTTTTAATGTTGTTTAACAACATGGTGGAAATACATGTAAGAAACTTAAAACATTAACTGTGAAAGAGTATTAGCTCATTATGAGAGGGCAGCAAGCAGGAAGGCTGGGGATCTCCAAACGAGGAAAGAGGCTGCAAGTGCCAGACATTTTTATCTCTCTTAAGCGGCAGGAGGGAAAAAACCAAAGATATTTTTTTCTTCTCTATACAAATTTAAAAGGAGGTTTCTCTTAAAGTGCTGTGTTGCTATGACACCTGGTTTCACCTGAAGCTAACTACTCTCAAACCTTGAGTTAACCAATACATTTCTTTTTCTTTTGGAAATATTGTCTTAAGCTATGTTAATGTACCTCAGACTCTATCTTCAAGTTGGTTCCACCAAACGGCCTAACTTACTTACTCAGATATTGTTCCCTAATCTATGTAAATGAAACTATTTGTTGGTATTCTGCCCTTCTACAAGATTCAAGTCAATCCTTTTATGGCCAGGGATGAATTATCTGGTGCCATTCTAAATTTTATGACACTCCTTTCTTTTCATTAACAGACTGTGAGTGACTATATAACATACAGCTAAAGACTAGGAGGGGGGTACTCTTTTGCCCCCTTCTGATGCCTCTGTCAGAAGCTTTCTCTACCTCCTTTATACTTTAATAAAACTTTATTACACAAAAGCTCTGAGCGATCCAGCCTTGTGTCTGGCCCCGGATTGAATTCGTCTTCTCCGGAGGCCAAGAATCCTGGCGTCTAATCATTCAGCAACAACCTTTCAATTATATGAGTGTATATATTATTTTTCGGGTTTCCCTGGTAACTCAGCATTAAAGAATCTGCCTGCAATGCAAGATATACAGGAGACTCAGGTTTAATCCCTGGGTTGGGAAGATCCCCTGGAAGAGGGCATGGCAACTCACCCCAGTATTCTTGCCTGGAGAATCCTATGGACTGAGGAGCCTGGCAGGCTACAGTCCATAGGGTCACAAAGAGTCAGACAAGATTCAAGCAACTGAACAACACACCCATTATTATTTTTACTTTGAATATTTGAAACATCCTCCAGAATATAACATTTAACATTTCACAAGTGTCTGAATCTCCCACTTTGGCTGATATTATCTTTATCCTTCTTGTTGTTGTCTTTTGAAATCCAACTTATTTTTTCAAGGTCTAACAAAAAGCTATAACGTCTTTTGCACTCACCTCCCAGAAAAATGCTGTCTTTCTTTCCTCTGCATTTATTAAGACAGTCATCTTATAAGAACACATCGTACATAGGATGTGTATTTTTCTGTCCTTGAGAAAGTGTGAGTTTCTGAGACGCTGTGAGATTCTTGGAGTCAGCTTAACATGGTGATGGATACTCAATCAAGAGGACCTGGAATTGAATCATTAGCTACTCCATTCTCCAGCTACATGAACTTGAACATTATTTAACCGTTCTGTGTCTCAGGTTTCTTATGTACAAAATGGGTGGAGAAGGAGGTGGGAGGGGGGATCGTGATGGGGAATACTTGTAAATCCATGGCTGATTCATGTCAATGTATGACAAAACCCACTACAATATTGTAAAATTAGCCTCCAACTAATAAAAATAAATGAAAAAAAAAATCGTTCTACCTACAATGATATTGTGATGAGTAAATGAGTTAATATGTATGACAGTTAAGAGAAATCCTGGTACATGGAATTAATTTTATAGAATATATCTATTATTATTATTAATGGTATTGTTGTTTATCATTTGGCTTAAATAAGCAATGGCTTATTAGACAACTGTTGTTTTTCTATTCAAGTTTAATAAATGCCATGGAGTAAAATGTAGCCAATGTATTGCTCTTTGTAAAACTATGATGTAACTTTACAGAATAAATTTAAGGAATCAGAAATGCCAAATCATCTTCCCAATTCTACTGAAAGCTGAACTACTGCAGTGAAGAATTCATCTTTCATTACAGTTGAATAGAGAATGGTAGATTCTAGTATATAAACTAGACACATCTCTAGTGTTTAAAAATTATTGTTGGAAATTTGACAAATTTTCCCACAAAGGGAAATCAGTTGGTGTTAGTAAGGCAAAATGTTACTGAGACATTCTATAAACTTTAATATATTAAACTTTCTTGCATCTCAAACTCATGATGTTATTTCCATAAGAATACCTGAAACACATTTAAATTTTTGGTCCCAGGGCCTACGGAGATTATCATAATAAAGTGTGCATTTCCTAAAATCCTAGAAATAGTATTTCAAATGTATTTTAAGATTTAAAAATAAGCAATTTGCCTTATCTTTAAACAATCTACCTTAGAATGACCACCATGTATATGACAGCTAACATAGGTAAACATATCATATGAAAGACTTCTATCCCAATGAAATAAATCCCTGTAATACAGAAAATCAGGTAACTATGACAAACATTTTTATATAATATATATGTATATACACATTTTATATATGATATAGAATATTAGACAAGTAGACAGCAATGACTGGCAGTGGATACAAAGGAGAAGAGAGTAGCTCTTAACTGACATTGAGAGGCTCAATTTTCATGATCATAGCATAATCTCTCCTCTCATAATTACTAAGCTAGGATTACTCCTAATAGTAGTAACACACTCACACACACAGCCAAAAACATACATGCACACACAGACATATATAGAGAAAAACAGATTCATTTTTATAATCTCTTTCTTCCATAGAGCAAAAAAAAAAAAAAAAATGCTTTCTTGCGAAGTTAGTTTTTTCATTTATTAACATGTCTTCCTCTAGGTATTTCATATAAATGAGAATATCTCTACAAGAAAATTATGAGAAGTACTAGAACTATTGTATGTGAATATCCTTTGAGAATAAAGTTATTGTTATAGATTGATTTTGTTAAAGATTAAGAGAAATAAATAGTTTTCAACATGGATATATTTCTTGTGTTTTGATGATTATAACCACATTAGAAAAACACCTGAGAGCCATGAGTCCTCTCTCTGGGTATTTGAGCACAGACACATTCACCTTCACACACACACACACACACACACACACACACACACACACACGCAAATTCATATAAACATCCAGCATGTCTATGGATCACCTAAAGCTGTGCATGTGTACATGCTCAGTCATGTCTGATCCTTTGTGAGCCCATGGACTGTAGCCTACCAGGCTCCTCTGTCCATGGGATTTCCCAGGCAAGAAAACTGGAGTGGGTTGCCATTTCCCCCTCCAGGGGACCTTCCCCATCCAGAGATCAAACCCATATCTTCTGCGTCTCTTGCATTGGCAGGCAGATTCTTAACCACTGAGAGCATTGGCAGGCAGATTCTTAACCACTGAGCAACCTAGAAAGCCCTTCTAAAGCTGTAGAGCCACCCAGACACCCCAGATAAGAACTTTTGTTCTAAAATATTTCAACTACAAAAAACTTCTAGGGCAGTGGAATTTTGATGATAAGCAATATGAATGCTGATTAGTGAAATACTAATAATAAGCAAGTGATTCTCCTGGATTCAAATATCCCCCAGGATGGACTTGGAAATTGAATTCCTATTCAAAGGACAATATTCAAATGCAAGGTTTTATTGTGGTATCACAACCTGATTTAGTTTCAACCTCCAAATTGACTAGCATTTTTGTAAATTTTGTGGGGAATACTATGCTCCTCTTGATTGCTATCTCTTCTTGGATTTTAAAAATCCACACCTTCAGTTAATTTCAACATCTTCAGAAACACAAGCAGCAGTCTCTTCACAAATTTCATTTTTTGGAAAATATAGTCTTTCAACCTATAATTATTTCTCATGGGTGAATTTGCTGCCCTTTTGCTTCATTAGCATTTTTTCCCCTGAAGTCATAAGTTGTAGACTGAAGTTTCTCATGTTGATTCTTGCAATGTGTAACATGGCATTCAGTAGAAATTACTTAAAGATTTACAAAATATTTTAGAGCATTTTACCCTCTGATTAGATTTGTATATATTCATGTTCTGATTGTGCCAAATGAAATTAGCTTTTTCTGCCAAATGCATCTTGACAGTGTTCTGACAGAAACTGCAGCAGTTACAGATTATTAGCAATAAATTCATTTACACCATATTGTAATTCTATGCTACATGAAGAATGAACACTATTTATTCATGCAATACAAGAAACACTCTAAGGAATTTCTATGAAAGAGAATCGAGTCATTATTAGTTGAAATGAACAAGTCATTAAGATGCACAACACATCTCTTAATCAATGAAAAATTCTTTCTTTCTAATTTTACCTTCATAATTTTAAGATATTTTCTATCAAAACAGAAGCCAAACATGAACTAATCAGTTCTTAAAAGTCCACATTACTGGTAAAAAAAGTTATTCTGATATTTCAGAAACTATATACTGATCTATAAGTTCTATAAGGTTCTATAAGGATACATAATATTTAAATTAAATAATTAAACCTCATGTTAAGCCCATAGGCACCCTCTTCATTTTTTATTTGATATAGATATGTCTGATAAACAATCAATTAAAGCTGATTAAACACTTTTAGTTAAAGCACTTTTAGTTAAGTTTACTGATTATCTTTTCAGTAGGAAAAATAATTGCTTAGGATTAAAAAGTATTGTGTTCTTGTAATAACTGAATAATAGATACTTATCTCTGTTTCAAACAACTATATGCTTAAACAGTGAGAGCCAAATTTGATACCCATATAAGGAGACATGATGAAATGTTGAAGTGCAAATGGCCAGTAAACTTATTAAATCACTCAAACTCATCAGGAACCAACATAAAATAAATTATCCCGACAAACAAATGCCCTTTTAACCTACAAAATTGGAAAACAAAAATAAAAGACTAAATAATAAGTCACTGGGCTTCCCAGAGGCTCAGTGGTAAAGATCCACCTGCCAATGTGAGAGATGTGGGTTTGATCCCTGGGTCAGGAAGATACCCTGGAGAAGTATCCTCGCCTCCAAAGTCCCATGTACAGAGGAGCCTGGCAAGCTACAATCCATGGAGTCATAGAAGAATCAGACATGACTGAGTGACTAAAAAATAACGATAGTTTATCTATTGAATTTTTGCCCTTATCTTTCCAGAAGATTTGAGAAAACTGGTGAAACTACATACTTATTGAACAGTAAAACACATATGTACCTTGACATACAGACACAGAGACTAAGAAATATATAAGTAAAATAAATATTACCAATCAAATAGAGAAACTAGATTTAAAATACAACTTTTCTATGTGAATGTAATTGTAAATATAATCTGTTAGTGAACCCTTTTGCTATAAATATAGCTCCTGTTTCAGCGATTTATATGATCATCTCTTGAAAAGAGACTAATATTAACTTGGAACAGCCTCACTTAGAAGTAAGAAAGTTAATAGGATAGAAAGGAAACAAAAACAGACAGCAAAAATTAGGCCAAAAGCTTTTTTTTCCCCTTCCAAATGTTTAATAAATTCATGAATGCCAAGGAAACCTAATGAACTTAAGAGAAATAATTAATGGAAAGTGAGAGAAAGAGCAAACAAGAGGGAAGAGGAGAGTAAAAGTGACCAAGAAGGAGACAGAGTGACAGAAACACCAACAGAGATGGAGAGAAAAAGCACAAAAGAGAAACAGAAGGCACAGCTGACCAATGTCAGGATTAAATAAAGAAGAAAACAAACAAACAAAAAAAGATGAGAGGATTTTATGTCTATGCTGGGTCATATGGTAGTTTTGTTTTTAATTTTTTAAGGAACCCACATACCTCCATAGTGGTTGTATCAATTTACATTCCACCAGCAGTGCCTGAAGATTCACTTTTCTCCACATTCTCTCCAGCATTTACTGTTTGTACAGGTTTTGTTAATGGTCATTCTGACTGGTGTGAGGTGACACTTCATTGTAGTCTTTATGTGCACTTCTCTAATAATGACTGATGCTGGACATCTTTTTCACATGTGTGTTGGCCATCTGTACATCCTCTTTGGAGGAATGTATATTTAGGTCTTCTGACCATTTTTTGGTTGAGTTATTTGTTTTTCTGATATTGAGCTTCTTTTGTATTTTTGAGATTATATCGTGGTTGATTTGTCTGTGAATATTTTCTGCCATTCTGAAGATTGTCTTTTCATCTTGTCTATGGTTTCCAATGCTGTGCAAATGCTTTTAAATTTAATCAGGTCCCATTTGTGTTTTTGTTTTTATTTTCTAGGAGACAGATCAAAAGATATCTTGCTACGATTTATGTCAGAGTTTTCTATGTTTTCCTCTAACAGTTTTATAGTATCCAGCCTTACATTTGTCTTTAGTCCATTTTGAGTTTATTTTTGCACACAGTATTAGGAAGTGATATAATTTCATTCTTTTACATGTAGCATTCCAGTTTTCCCAGCACCATTTATTAAAGAGACTTGCCTTTTCTCCATTGTATATTCTTTCCTCATTTGTCATAGATTAGGTGACCATAGGTGCATGGATTTATCTCTTGATTTTCTGCCCTTTTCCATTTATGATCCAGCACCAACCAAAATGTTTTGATTAAAGTAGCTTTGTAGTATAGTTTGAAGTCAAGGAGCCTGATTTCCCCAGCTCTATTTTTCTTTCTCAAGATTGCTTTGGCAACCTGGGTCTTTTTTGCTTCCATACACATTTTTCTTTTCCCCCAATTCTGGGAAAAATGACATTGATAATTTGATAGAGATTGCATTGAATTTGTAGATTGCTTTGGGTAGTACAGGCATTTTGACAATATTGGTTCTTTCAAGCCAAGAACATGGTATATCTCCCCATCTCTTTGTATCATATTTCATATCTTCCATCAGTACCTTATAGTTTTTTGAGTACAGTTATGTTTTTTCCTTAGGCAAGTTTATTCCTAGGTACCTTATACTGTTTGATGCATTGTTAAATGGGATTATTTTTCTTTATTTTTTCTTTCCAATCTTTCATTGTTAGTATATAGGAATGTAAGAGGTTTTTGTGTATTGTTTTTGTATCCTGCAACTTTACCAAGTTCATTGATGAGCTCTAGGAGCTTTCTGATAACACCTTTGGGATTTCCAATATATAGCATCTTGTCATCTGCAAACAGTGACAGTTTTACTTCTTCTTTTCCAATTTATATTGCTTTTATTTATTTATTTTTAAAATATTCTCTAATTGTCATGGCTAAGACTTGCAAAACTATGTTAAATAAAACAGGCAAGAGTAAATAAACCTCCTTCTTTTTTTGCTGATCTTAGAGGAAACACTTTCAGCTCTTCACCATTAAATATGACATTATCTATAGTTTTGTCATATGTGGCCTTTCTTAGGTTGAGGTGAGTTCCCTCTGTGCCACTATCTGGAGAGTTTTTTGTTTTTTTTTTTTTTAAATCATAAATGGATGTCAAATTTTATCAAAAAGTTTTTTTTTTCCACATCTATTGAGGTGATCATATGGTTTTGATCCTTCAATTTGTTAATGTGGTGTGTCACATTGCATATATTACATATATTTGCATATATTGAACAATAAGGGCTTCCCTTTTGGTTCAAAGGGTAAAGAATCTGCCTGCAACTCCAGAGACACAAGAGATGCAGGTTTGATCCCTGGTCAGGAAGATCTCCTGGGGAAAAAAGTGGCAAACAACTCTGGTATTTTTGCCTGAAAAATCCCATGAACAGAGGATCTTCATGTTCTATAGTCCATGGGGTCACGAAGAGTTGAACATGACTGAGCCACTGAACATAATGTTGAAAAAATCATTGCATCCCTGGAATGGATTCAACTTGATTATGGTCTGTGCTTCTTTAAATGTATTGTTGGATTTGGTTTGCAGGCATTTAGTTTAGAATTTTTGTGTCTATGTTCATCAGTAATATAGGTCTATAATTTTATTTTCTTTTTTTGTAATATCATAGTCTGATTTCAGTATCAAGGTGATGGTGGCCTCTTTGAACCTCACTAAATGGGCTCCCTTCTTTTTTTTTTTTTTTAATTTTTTTTTTTTTATTTTTGGAGGAGTTTCAGAAAGGTAGGTGGTAACTCTTCTGGGTGAAACCATCTGGTTCCAACAGTGAAACCATCTGGTTCTGGACTTTTGTTTGTTGGAATTTATAAAATACAGTTTCAATTCCATTACTTGTAATTTGTCTATTCATGTATTCTACTTTTTATGGTTCAGGCTTGAGAGATTGTACCTTTCTATGACTTTGTCCATTTTAGGTTGTCCATTTTATTCATATATAGTTGCTTGTAGCAGCCTCATGATCCTTTATAATTTTGTGGTGTCCATTGTAACTGCTTCTTTCTCATTTCTAATGTTATTGATTTGAAACCTCTCCTTTTTCCGGATAAGTGTATCTAAAGCTTTTTCAATTTTACCTTTTCAAAGAACGAGTTTTTACTTATATTGCTCTTTGCTCTTATTTTAAGTATGTCCGTTTCATTTATTCCTGCTCTGACCTTTGTCTTTTCTTTTCTTCTATAACTTTAGGGTTTGTTTGTTCTTTCTCTAGTTGCTTTAGGTGTAATTTTAGGTTGTTTATTTGAGACTTTTCTTTTTATCCTGAATTAAAACTTTATTACTATAGTCTTTCCTCTTAGAATTATTTTTGCTGTATCCCATAGGTTTCAGATCACAATGTTTATGTTGTCATTTGTCTCTATGTATTTTTTTAAAATTTTCTCTTTGATTTCTTCAGTGATCTGTAATTTTTTTTATTTCTTTAGTTACATATTGCTTAGCATCCCCATGTTTGTATTATTTATAACTCCTTTTTTCTGTAATTTATTTGTTATCTCATAGCATGATAGACAGAAAAGATACTTTATATGATTTCAATTTACCAAAGCTAATGTGACCCAAGATGTGATCTTTCCTAGAGAATGTTTCATGTGCACTTACAAGCATATTCTGCTGCTTTTGGATGGAATATCCTATGAATATCAACAATGTCTATCTGGTCTAAGGTGTCATTTAAGGCTTGTGTTTTCTTATTAACTTTCTTTCTGGATGATCTACCCACTGGTATAAGTGAGGTGTTAGATACTTCCAATTTTATTGTGTTACCGTAGATTTCCCCTTTATGGCTGTTAGCATTTGCCTTATCATATCAATGTATGGCAAAAACCACTACAATATTATAAAGTAATTAGCCTCCAACTAATAAAAATAAATGGAAAAAAAAAGAAATTAACAATTTCAAATACAGATATAAACTTTGAAACAGAATTCCAAAAAAAAAAAAAATTAAAGTTAAAGAATCCAAATGAAAGCAGCAAAAGAGAAACTGAAAGGAACTGGAAAACAAAAATTAAATAATAAAATGGTAAATCTAAATCTGACCATACATTAAATATCAACTGCCTGTCTTCATAATCTTGGCAGTGGCCCTTAGATATAAAAGTTGTACACAAACATTTCAAAAATAGAAAAACTTAGTTAGCTTCATCAAAATTAAGATTATTGACATACAATTACAACAGTCAGTCAGTTCAGTTGCTCAGTCATGTCTGACTCTTTGCAGCCCCATGGTCTGCAGCATGCCACATTTCTCTGGCATCACCGACTCCTAGAGCCTCCTCAAATTCTTGTCCATCTACTCAGTGAAGCCATCCAACCATCTCATCCTCTGTCACCCCCTCCTCCTCCCACCTTCAACCTTTCTCAGTATCAGGGTCTTTTCCAGTGAGTCAGTTCTTCACATAACTAGCCAAAGTAATGGAGCTTCAACTTCAGCTTCAGCATCAGTTCTTCCAATGAATTTTCAGGGTTAATTTCCTGTAGGATGGACTGGTTGGATCTCCGTGCAGTCCAAGGGACTCTCAAGAGTCTTCTCCAACACCCCAGTTTAACAGCATCAGTTCTTCAGTGCTCAGCTTTCTTTATGACCCAAGTCTCACATTCATACTTTACTACTGAGAAAACACATAGCTTTGACTATATGGGCTTTTTTTCAGCAAAGTAATGTCTCTGCTTTTTACTAGGCTGTCTTGGTTTGTCATAGGCTTTCTTCCAAGGAGCAAGCGTCTTTTGATTTAATGGCTGCAGTCACCATCTGCAGTGATTTTGGAGCCCAAGACAATAAACTCTGTTACTGTTTCCATTGCTTCCCTGTCTATATGCCAGGAAGCGATGGGACCAGATACCATGACATTTGTTTTGTGAATGTTGAGTTTTAAGCAAGTTTTTTCACGCTCCTCTTTCACTTTCATCTTGAGGCTCTTTAGTTGCTCTTCACTTTCTGCCATAAAGGTGGTGTTATCTGCATATCTGAGGTTATTGTTATTTCTCCCTGCCTCCTGATTCCAGCTTGTGCTTCATCCACCCAGGTATTTTGCATGATGTACTCTGCATATAGTAGACATAACAGAAGCAGAAGATATAAAAAAGAGGTGACAAGAATACACAGAAGAACTATACCAAAAACATCTTCATGACACAGGTAACTACAATAACGTGATCACTCACCTAGAGCCAGACATCCTGGAATGTGAAATCAAGTGTGCCTTAGGAAAGATCACTATGAGCTAAGCTAGTGGAAGTGATAGAATTACAGTTGAACTATTTCAAATCCTAAAAGATGATGCTATGAAAGTGCTGCACTCAGTATATAAGCAAATTTGGAAAATCAGCATTGGCGATGGGACTGGAAAAGTTCAGTTATCATTCCAATCCCAAAGAAAGGCAATGCTAAAGAATGTTTAAATTACCACACAATTGCACTCATCTCACACACTAGTAATGTAATGCTCAAAATTCTCCAAGCCAGGCTTCAGCAATACGTGAACAGTGAACTTCTAGATGTTCAAGCTGGTTTTGGAAAGGGCAGAGGAACCAGAGATCAAATTGCCAATATCCACTGGATCATCAAAAAAGCAAGAGAGTTCCAGAAAAAGATCTGCTTTATTGACTATGCCAAAGCCTTTGACTGTGTGGCTCACAATAAACTGTGGAAATTCTGAAAGAGATGGGCATACCAGACCACCTGATCTGCCTCTTGAGAAATCTGTATGCAAATCAGGAAGCAACAGTTATAACTGGACATGGAACAACAGACTGGTTCCAAATAGGAAAAGGAGTATGTCAAGGCTGTGTATTGTCACCATGCTTATTTAACTTATATTCAGAGTACATCATGCAACATGCTGGGCTGTATTAAGCACAAACTGGATTCAAGATTGCCAGGAAAAATATAATAATCTCTGATACGCAGATAACACCACCATTTTGGCAGAAAGCAAAAGTGAACTAAAGAGCCTCTTGTTGAAAGTGATAGAGGAGAGTGAAAAATTTGTCTTAAAACTCAACATTCAAAAATTAAGACTATGGCATCTGGTCCCATCACTTCATGGCAAATAGATGTTGAAATAATGGAAACAGTGACAGACTGAATTTTTTGGTGCTCCAAAATAACAGCTGATGCTGACTGCAGCCATGAAATTAAAAGATGCTGGCTCCTTGAAGCTATGGCAAACCTAGACAGTACTATGGCAAACCTAGACAGCAGAGTAAAAAGCAGAGACATTACTTTGCTGAGAAAAATTCGTCTAGTCCAAGCTATGTATCCAGTAGTCATGAATGGATGTAATGGTTGGACTGTAAAGAAAGCCAAGCACCAAAGATTTGATGCTTTTGAACTGTAGTGTTGGAAAAGACTCTTGAGAGTCCCTTGGACTGCAAGGAGATCCAACCAGTCCATCCTAAAGGAAATCACTCCCGAATATTCATTGGAAGAACTGAAACTGACTATTCATTGAAGCTGAAACTCCAATACTTTGGCCACCTGATGCAAAGAAATGACTCATCGGAAAACACCCTGATGCTCAGAAAGATTGAATGTGGTAGGAGAAGGGGATGACAGAGGATGGGATTGCTGGATGGCATCACCAACTCAATGGACATGAGCTTGAGCATGGGAATTGGCGATGGACAGGGAAATCTGGCCTGCTGCATGCAGTCCATAGGGTTGCGAAGAGTCAGACACAACTGAGCGACTGAAATGAATTGAATGGACCTCTGCATGTATGTTAAATAAACAACGTGACAATATATACAGCCTTGATGTATTTCTTTCCAAATTAGTTATACCATTAACAAAGTGAAAAATAATCCATGAAAAGGAGAAAATATCTGCAAGCCACGAATTTCATATGGTATTTGTACCTGCCAAATAAAGAACTTGTCACTCTATAATAATAAAAAAGACAGGCAATACAATTCAGAAAACAGGGAAAGAATATAAACAGATGCTTCTTCAAAGAAGGTGTATGTGTAGCTATTAAGCATATAAAACAATGCTCAGTATTAGCAATCACTGGAAAAATACAAATCATGGTCTGAATAGTGAAATGCCACTTCACACCCACTAGGATGACCTAAAAAAACAAAAAAACAAAGACAAGATTATAAACACTGGCTAAAATACAGAGAAATTAGAACCCTCACAGGTTGCTCACAAAGAAGAAGAAGAAAAAAAAAAAAAGCAGTTGCATTGTTATATACTAGCAGCAAGCAAAAATAAAATGGAAAAAAATAATTTTATTCATGTGTGTCTATGTTAGTTGCTCAGTCATGTTCGACTCTTTGCAACCCCATGGACTGTAGCCCACTAGGCCTCTCTGTCCATAGAATTCTCTAGGCAAGAATACTGGAGTGAATTGTCATTCCCTTCTGCAATGGAACTTCCCAACCCAGGGATCCAACCCTATTCTCCTGCATCGCAAGCAGGTTCTTTACCATTTAAGCTATAGGGAAGTCCTAGGAACGTCAAAACACAAAATATTTAGGAAAAAATTTAAGAAAAAGTTAAAAGAAAAAAAAATTTCTAAAATTAATGCATACAACATAGTTGAGATCTATTTAAATGTTAGACATAAATAAATAAAAAGGTATAGAATTTTCATTAATTGGAAAATTCAGTATTATTACTATGTCTATTTTACCCAATTTGATCTATAGATTCAGTGTCATCCTAAAGTTCCAAAAGACTGTTATTTAAACTTGGCAGGCTGGTTAAAATATATGTTGAATGGCAGAGCAACTAGAATATACCAAGAGACCTTAAAGAAGAAAAAAGCTTAAAGGTCTTATATTTCTTGATTTCAGAATTATCAAAAACTAACATGTGCATGCAGAGTTGCTTCAGTCGTGTCAGACTCTTTGCAACCCCATGGACTAAAACCACCAAGTTGCTTTCTCCATGGGATTTTCCAGGCAACAATGCTGGAGTGGGTTGCCATATCCTTCTCCAGAAAACTGCCATAATCAAAGCTGTATGATAAAACTGAAAGTATCAGAGAGAGAGAAAGAGATCAATGTAACGAAATTTAAAATCTGGTAGTATACACATTCGTATCAGTCAGTTCAGTTCATTTCAGTCATTCAGTGGTTTCCGACTCTTTGTGACCCCATGAATCGCAGCACGCCAGGCCTCCCTTTCCATCACCAACTCCCAGAGTTTACTCAAACTCTTGTCCATCGAGTCAGTGATGCCATCCAGACATCTCATCCTCTGTTGTCCCCTTCTCCTCCTGCCCCCAATCCCTCCCAGCATCAGGGACTTTTCCAATGAGTCAACTCTTCACAAGAGATAGCCAAAGTATTGGAGTTTCAGCTTCAGCATCAGTCCTTCTAATGAACACCCAGGAGTGATCTCCTTTAGGATGGACTGGTTGGATCTCCTTGCAGCCCAAGGGACTCTCAAGAGTCTTCTCCAACACCACAGTTCAAAAGCATCAATTCTTTGGCACTCAGCTTTCTTCACAGTCCAACTCTCACATCCATACATGACCACTGGAAAAACCATAGCCTTGACTAGACAGACCTTTGTTGGCAAAGTAATGTCTCTGCTTTTTAATATGCTATCTAGGCTGATCATAACTTTCCTTCCAAGGAGTAAGTGTCTTTTAATTCTGTGGCTGCAATCACCATCTGCAGTGATTTTGGAGCCCCCCAAAATAAAGTCTGACACTGTATCCATTGTTTCCCCATCTATTTCCCATGAAGTGATGGGACCAGATGTCATGATCTTAGTTTTCTGAATGTTGAGCTTTAAGCCAACTTTTTCACTCTTCTCTTTCCCTTTCAACAAGAGGCTCTTTAGTTCTTCTTCACTTTCTGCCATAAGGGTGGTGTCATCTGTGTATCTGAGGTTATTGATATTTCTCCTGGCAATCTTGATTCCAGCTTGTGCTTCCTCCAGCCCAAGATTTCTCATGATGTACTCTGCATATGAGTTAAATAAGCAGGGTGACAATATACAGCCTTGACGTATTCCTTTTCTTATTAGGAATCAGTCTGTTGTTCTATGTCCAGTTCTAACTGCTGCTTCCTGACCTGCATACAGGTTTCTCAAGAGGCAGGTCAGGTGGTATGGTATTCCCATCTCTTTCAGAATTTTCCACAGTTTATTGTGATCCACACAGTCAAAGGCTTTGACATAGTCATAGAATCAATTAATTAAAACAAACAACAACAACAAAAAAAGGCAATCCAGTGGGTTAATTTTTTTCAAGAAATGCTGCTAGAATAATTAAATATTCATAACAGAAAAATATAGAGGGATTAAAACCATAAAACACTGTAGATAAAATGCAGCTGAATATACTTGTGTCTTACAGTTATCTAAATATTTCTTATATATATATATATCACAGAAATTGATAACTATAACAATAAAATTAATAATAAAACAAAAATTACCTAATAAAAAATGGGCAATATTTAATAAATATTTTCAAAAATTGTTCCATTTTATGTCATCAGTGAAATGGAAAATAAGTTTATTACTCACCAAATTGGTTGAAACATGATAAATTGATGATAATAAGTGTTCTTTAGGATGTGGAAAAATTTTAATTCCTGTATATTATTGGTGGAAATATAAAATAATACAACTTTGGAAACATTATGGCAGTGTCTTAAGTTTCTTACAAAACTGAGATGTTTGAAAATGGAGAGATCACTATATAGCATTTTAATAAATGTTTTCTTTCTTTTCCTGATTACAAATTTAATTCAGAGCATATTAGACAATCGAACATAATAAAATTTAGGAAAGATAATATAAATTTCCTCTAGTCTATAAAATAGACTTCCAATCTTCAAATCATTCTCTCAGTTAAAAAAAAAAGTTAAATGTTTAAAGATACTCTAATAGTAGTGGTGTTAGTCACTCAGTCATGTCTGACTCTTTGCAACCTCATGGGCTGTAGACCACTGGACTCCTCTATTCGTGGAATCCTCCAGGCAATGATCCTGGAGTGGGTTGCCATTCCCTTCTCCAGAAGATCTTCCCAACCCAGGGATTGAATCCAGGTCTCCTGTATTGTTAGGCAGATTTTCTACCATCTGAGCCACTAGGGAAGCCCAGGCTAATAGATATTTTTAATACTTCTTTGCTTGTATATGCATTCAGTTAACATGCTTTGAGGGTGTGCTTTATGTCAGGATGAAGCTAGAGTGCTTAAAATAAAAAGACAAGCAAGACATAGCCTCTGGTTTCATGAAACATTCAGTATATTGAATGGAAAAAGAGTTAAAATATTTTATTATCATAGAAAAGTCAGGATGTCATTGGGTTTACTAAATATTGAAATAAGTCAGATGCAATGTGAACAAAGTGAAAAAAAGCCATAGATTACTGGAAGTACTGAAAGTTATTTTAGAAAAACTGGGTATAAGAAGTGGAGGGAAAACTTCTAATGGGAATTGAATTATGTAAAATAAAATTATCATGACAGAAATACTACATAATACCCCACCTTATTTCTTCATGCAGATAATGTATGTATATCTGATATTTTATTTGGAGAAATTAAAGGATTATTCAAATTATAAACAAAATATAATGAATTTGAAATTAGCAAAAAATTTACTCAAATTTTCCAGTGATAATGAAATTAGTATGGACATTATCACTTACATTTGACATTTATAGGTAAATAATTAATATAACAGTTTTCTTTCAGTGTCCTATGGTGTCAAAAAGAGACAAGTATAAAATGAATTGCAAATTACCTGTCTTTTCTAATGTTTAGAGAAGTTCTTCCTTGCTTTTTTCAAAGAACATAAAATTTTAAATTAACCAGGTACAGCTCATGGCCATTTCCAAACCTGTTGATACCAATGGCAGCAATTAGCATAAAGAATTTGTTGATCCCTATTGTTAACTTTAAGTATTCAATTTTCCCTATTTATAGCATTTGGATTTGTTGCATTGAAGAATGAGTGAAATTTGATACAATACAAAGACTTAGCAGCTGTACCTTTTAAACATTGTAGAGGTTTTACTAAGGCTTGAGTATTGTCTAAGCAGAAACAATGTATAGGAAAATTGCTTTCTCATTAGGAAGGGATGATAATATGCATTACCACCACATTTATGTTCACAATGCAATTACATTTAAGCCACTAGTTAATCACATATATCTATAAATTGCTAAACTGGGCATGACACTTTGCTGTAGAAACTTATAACTGGATTATAGCTTGCTAGTGGAGTTTGGGAATTGCAAAACAGGTTGGAAGCAATATTTTGGGGGAATTAATGAGGTACTCAGATCATTTGTACTCCTCATCTCAACTGCACCAATGGAAAAGTGGCAAGACAATAATTACTAATATTTTAAATTTTATTGTCCATATGTTAAAATTATATTCTACAATTACAACATGAAAGGTTAAAAAAGATGTTGAGGCCTAGTGCACAGCAAAATTAAAAACTTACTCTTTGATATGTGCACATAAATTATGAATATTGTTTCTTGCTATATTTTTCATATAACATACTTCCTTTTGATTCTTAGGAAAAGCAGTATATATTTGCAGTTGACAAAATTTATTGTGTGGCTATGTGAAAATGCTATACTAGGTCCTGAGGATGAAAAAATAAATAAACTTTTTGTGGTTATTAAACTTCAATGTGTGCAAACTGCACCCTACTTGTTTCCTCACAATTTTTGCAAGCTTCATATTGCTGTTATTTATTTACTAATTAGCATTCTTCTCCCTTGCAGGCACTATCTTCTTTTCCTTTTCTTTTGGCTGAAAACAACAGAAATTTATTGTCTCACACTTTTAGAGATTAAGGTCCAAAATTAAGGTTTTAGTAGGACCAAAGTCCCTTTGGAAACTCTGAGAGGATTTTTCCTTGACTCTTTCCACTTCTGGTATCCCCAGGTATTCCTTGGCTTGTGGCTGCATCACTCCACTCTCTGCCTCCATCTTCTTCCTCTGTATCTGTGTCTTTCTCTGTACAACTGTCCTTCTTACAATGAAAACACCAGTCATTAAATTTAAGTCCACCCTAATATAATATGACCATATCTTAACTGCATCTAAAAAGTCCCCATTTCCAAATAAAGTTGTATTATGAAGTTCTGATTGGTGTATGAATTGTGGAAGACTATTCTGCCTAACATTCATGCCATAGAAGCAGTGGTAAGCATAGGCAACAGCATGTAGTGAAAACCACTCAATTACAGAAACTGATGGACTTAGAGAGATGACTCTTGCTAAAGATATTTCTCTTTTACTCAACATGAACTGAAATAAAGAATCAAAGCTGACATGTACTTAAGATGACTTTTCACCATATGAGAAGGGTTAACACATCCTCACTACAAATATAGTTTGGGAAAACATTCTCTGCTAAAGCAGGCTCTAATTTATTGACAAAACATACCATACAATGAGTAGATACTCAACATTTTTTTAAGAAGAAAAGAAGGAAGAGAGGAAGGAAGAAAAGAAAAACCCATGTAATAGATCTTTGTTAGAATTTTCATAGAGATGTTTTCTTGAATCCAAATGAATGGATAGGAAAAAAGCATCTAGCTCTGTCTGGGAAAGGTGAAGAATGTTTCCCTGGGGAGAGAAAGTGCTGAAACTTTACACATATGAAAATGTTTCATGTAGCCTTGATGTTACATAGTTTGGCTATGTTTAACATTATATGTTGGAGATAATTTTTCTTCGCATTTAGAAATAGTTTATTCAATATTTTCTACTAACTTCTCATCTTGTTGCTAACAACCTCAATCCCAAATACCATTCTAGGATTTTGCTTAGTAAGCATATATGTATATTTTTTCTGAAAATATCTAGATCTTGGCTGCCAGAAAAATTTGAGATGATCTATTGTCTTCCATTGTTTGGGGAACATATTGGACATTTACAATCTATAAATGTATAACTTTCAAAGACAGAAACTATTCTGGAATTGTTTATAATCTCCATTTCATTACAGTGAGATGTTGATAGAACAGAAACTAGAGTCACAATGCCTGGTTGCAGATCCAAGTTCTGTCCACTCTAGCTGTACAGTTAGAATCAAATGGCTTAACATCTCCATACATAGGATATTTCAGCTCTCAGGTAAGTGTAGAACATATGAATAGTATCTCCTAGTAGAATTGTTTCATACTGTTCATGGGGTTTTCAAAACAAGAATACTGAAGAAGTTTGCCATTCCCTTCACCAGTGGACCACATTTTGTCAGTCCATGGGCATCACAAAGAGTCAGACATGACTGAGTGACTTAACTGAACTGGACTGAATAGAATTGTTTCTATTGGAAACAGATTTGAATGAATTGTCCTTTCCAAGATATTGAAAACATTGTCTGGAATTTAGTGATTATTATGTAGGAGATTGCTAATATTATCCTTCAGAATGATTTCTACAGGTTTTCCTATTGTATTCCTTTTGTTTTTCATATTTATTTCTTCTCATGACTATATATTCTGAGAGATTTCCTCAACTCTATCTTCTAGCCACTTAATTGAACTTTTAATGTGTAATATTGTACTTTAATCTTGAGCCTTTTTTCTGCATATTTATCTTATACTCTGTACAATTTTATAGATTTAATGTCTTCTGTTAAACCTCTGAGACTTTTAATGAGATTATTTGGTTATTTGTGCACGCAGTTTAAAGTAGCACAAAGTTTATTTGGGAAGAGTTGCCTTCTATGCACATCTTTTATTTCTCAAATTATTATACATGCTTTTTGATGTTTTACTTTGTTTACTTCTCAAATTATTATACATGCTTTTTGATGTTTTACTTTGTATTTCTTTGCATTTCAAAAAGACGTTGGTACTGCTCATCTTTTATTCCTGTCTTAGAAATTATCTGCTCACTTCCTACATAAGAGTATAAATTCTCCTTCTTCAGTTGGGCCAGTACAAGCCTAATTTCCCCAGATAACATATCCAAATTATGGGAAGTCTCTCTTGCCCTCCCGCACAGCCACCACATGAGACATCCAACCACTCATGTGGCCAGCCCTGCATACCAGTCACCATAGTAATAGGCAAAACAACAGATGTGCCCACATAGCTCACAGAGGAGGCACCCCTAGCGCACATATCTCTGATGATTAGTAAAGAGTAGTTCTTGAGCCCCATAAGAATTACCTTGCTTAATACCAATTTCCTAAGATTAGGAAATGTAAGTGACCCATCTAGCACAGAAAGAAACACAGATAATTGGGTAAAATAAGGTGACAGAGAAACGTCTTCCAAAGAAAAGAATATATTATAACCTCAGAAAAACAACTCAATGAAGTGGAGATAAGTAATCTACCTGATAGAGTTCAAGGTAAAAATGATAAAAATGCTTTAAAAAAAGGATGAACTCAGAATTTCAATAAAGACTTAGAAAATATATAGGAGAATCAACATGTTTGAAGAATACAGTAACTGAAATACAAAGAACACTAGAAGAAGTCAATAGTATATAAGATAATACAAAAGAAAAGAACATGTATATAGAAGGCTGCTGCTGCTACTGCTAAGTCGCTTCAGTGGTGTCCCACTCTGTGCTACCCCATAGATTGCAGCCAACCAGGCTCCTCTGTCCCTGGGAATCTTCAGGCGAGAATACTGGAGTGGGTTGCCATTTCCTTCTTCAATGCATGAAAGTGAAAGGTGAAAGTGAAGTCGATCAGTCATGCCCAACTTTTAGCAACCCCATGGACTGTAGCCTACCAGGCTCTTCCATCCATGGGTTTTTCGAGACAAGAGCACTGGAGTGGGGTGCCATTGACTTCTCCAATATAGAAGGCAGACTAGTGGAAATCATGAAGCTGAACAGACAGTACAAAAAAATAAATAGTTTCCTTTGTTGTGCGAAAGCTTTTAAGTTTCATTAGGTCCCATTTGTTTATTTTTGCTTTTATTTCCAATATTCTGGGAGGTGGGTCATAGAGGATCCTGCCATGATATATGTCAGAGAGTGTTTTCCCTATGTTCTCCTCTAGGAGTTTTATAGTTTCTGGTCTTACATTTAGATCTTTAATCCATTTTGAGTTCATTTTTGTGTATGGTGTTAGAAAGTGTTCTAGTTTCATTCTTTTACAAGTGGTTGACCAGTTTTCCCAGCACCACTTGTTAAAGAGGTTGTCTTTTTTCCATTGTATATTCTTGCCTCGTTTGTCGAAGATAAGGTGTCCATAGGTTCGTGGATTTATCTCTGGGCTTTCTATTCTGTTCCATTGATCTATATTTCTGTCTTTGTGCCAGTACCATACTGTCTTGATGACTGTGGCTTTGTAGTAGAGTCTGAAGTCAGGCAAGTTGATTCCTCCAGTTCCATTCTTCTTTCTCAAGATTACTTTGGCTATTTGAGGTTTCTTGTATTTCCACACAAATTGTGAAATTATTTGTTCTAGTTCTGTGAAAAATACTATTGGTAGCTTGATAGGGATTGCATTGAATCTATAGATTGATTTGAATAGTATAGTCATTTTGATAATGTTGATTCTTCCAATCCATGAACACGGTATATTTCTCCATCTATTTGTGTCCTCTTTGATTTCTTTCATCAGTGTTTTATAGCTTTGTATGTATAGGTCTTTTATTTCTTTAGGTAGATATACTCCTGAGTATTTTATTCTTTTTGTTGCAATGGTGAATGGTATTGTTTCCTTAATTTCTCTTCTGTTTTCTCATTGTTAGTGTATAGGAATGCAAGGGACTTCTGTGTGCTAATTTTATACCCTGCAACTTCACCATATTCGTTGATTAGCTCTAGTAATTTTCCAGTAGAGTGTTTAGGGTTTTCTATGTAGAGGATCATGTCACCTGCAAACAGCGAGAGCTTCACATATTCTTTTCCTATCTGGATTCCTTTTACTTCTTTTTCTGCTCTGATTGCTGTGGCCAAAACTTCCAAAATTATGTTGAATAGTAGTGGTGAGAGTGGGCACCCTTGTCTTGTTCCTGATTTCAGGGGAAATGCTTTCAATTTTTCACCATTGAGGGTGATGCTTGCTGTGGGTTTGTCATATATAGCTTTTATTATGTTAAGGTATGTTCCTTCTATTCCTGCTTTTTGGAGAGTTTTAATCATAAATGAGTGTTGAATTTTGTCAAAGGCTTTCTCTGCATCTATTAAGATAATCATATGGTTTTTATCTTTCAATTTGTTAATGTGGTGTATTACATTGATTGATTTGTGGATATTAAAGAATCCTTGCATTCCTGGGATAAAGCCCACTTGGTCATGATGTATGATTTTTTTAATATGTTGTTGGATTCTGTTTGCTAGAATTTTGTTAAGGATTTTTGCATCTATGTTCATCAGTGATATTGGCCTGTAGTTTTCTTTTTTTGTGGCATCTTTGTCTGGTTTTGGAATTAGGGTGATGGTGGCCTCATAGAATGAGTTTGGAAGTTTACCTTCTTCTGCAATTTTCTGGAAGAGTTTGAGTAAGATAGGTGTTAGCTCTTCTCTAAATTTTTGGTAGAATTCAGCTGTGAAGCCATCTGGTCCTGGGCTTTTGTTTGCTGGAAGATTTCTGATTACAGTTTCGATTTCCTTGCTTGTGATGGATCTATTAAGATCTACTATTTCTTTCTGGTTCAGTTTTGGAAAGTTATACTTTTCTAAGAATTTGTCCATTTCTTCCACGTTGTCCATTTTATTGGCATAGAGCTGCTCATAATAGTCTCTTATGATCCTTTGTATTTCAGTGTTATCTGTTGTGATCTCTCCCTTTTCATATCTAATTTTGTTAACTTGGTTCTTCTACCTTTGTTTCTTAATGAGTCTTGCTAATTATAAGCAAAGTGAAAAGGCAGCCCTCAGATTGGGAGAAAATAATAGCAAACGAAGCAACAGACAAAGGATTAATCTCAAAAATATACAAACAACTCCTGCAGCTCAATTCCAGAAAAATAAATGACCCAATCAAAAAATGGGCCAAAGAACTAAACAGACATTTCTCCAAAGAAGACATACAGATGGCTAACAAACACATGAAAAGATGCCCAACATCACTCATTATCAGAGAAATGCAAATCAAAACCACAATGAGGTACCATTACACACCAGTCAGGATGGCTGCTATCCAAAAGTCTACAAGCAATAAATGCTGGAGAGGGTGTGGAGAAAAGGGAACCCTCTTACACTGTTGGTGGGAATGCAAACTAGTACAGCCACTATGGAAAACAGTGTGGAGATTCCTTAAAAAACTGGAAATGGAACTGCCATATGACCCAGCAATCCCACTTTTGGGCATACACACTGAGGAAACCAGATCTGAAAGAGACACGTGCACCCCAATGTTCATTGCAGCACTGTTTATAATAGCCAGGACATGGAAGCAACCTAGATGCCCATCAGCAGATGAATGGATAAGGAAGCTGTGGTACATATACACCATGGAATATTACTCAGCCATTAAAAATAATTCATTTGAATCAGTTCTAATGAGATGGATGAAATTGGAGCCCATTATACAGAGTGAAGTAAGCCAGAAAGATAAAGACCAATACAGTATACTAACGCATATATATGGAATTTAGAAAGATGGTAACGATAACCCTATATGCAAAACAGAAAAAGAGACACAGGTGTACAGAACAGACTTTTGGACTCTGTGGGAGAAGGTGAGGGTGGGATGTTTCGAGAGAACAACATCGGAACATGAATATTATCAAGGGTGAAACAGATCACCAGCCCACTTTGGATGCATGAGACAAGCGCTCGGGGCTGGTACACTGGGAAGACCCAGAGGGATGGGATGGAGAAGGAAGCGGGAAGGGGGATTGGGATGGGGAACACATGTAAATTAATGGCTGATTCATGTCAATATATGACAAAAACCACTACAGTATTGTAAAGTAATTAGCCTCCAACTAATAAAAATAAATGGAAAAATAAATGAATATATAAAAGAAGAATTAAAATAAATGAGGGTAGTTTTAAAGACCTATGAGACTATGTCAAGCATACTGATATTTATGTAATAGAGGTCCCAGAAGTAGAAGAGAGTGAAAGGTGCAGATAACTTATTTGAGTAAATAATATATGTGTTTTGTACCTCACAGTAACCACAAAACAAAAATATATAATAGATATACACAAATCACAAAGGAACAGAGCAAAAGAAAATCACTAAAGATACTCATCAAATCACAAGAGAAGAAAGAAGAAGAAGAAAGGAATGAAAAAGAACTACAGAAGTGACCAGAACAGAGTGAACAAAACAGCAATAAATACATATGTACAAATAAATGTGTAGATGGACTATATACTCTAATTAAATATACCGAGTGGCTGAATGGTTAAAATAAAATAAAATAAAAAATAACCATATATATGCTTCCCACAAGAGACTAACGTCAGATCTAAAGACATACACATAGTGAAATTGAGGGGATGGAGAAAGTTATTCTGTGCAAATGGAAATAAAAAGAAAGCTGGGGTAGTAATACTTATACTAGACAAAACAGACTTCAGAACAAGGCTGGGCTAAGAGACAGCAAAGGGCATTATAGAATGGTAAACCCAACATAGAAGACCCTAAATACCTAAAGTAAATCTTAACAAACACAAAGGAAGAAACTGACAATAACATGTTAATAGTAGGGGACTTTTACACTCCACTCACATCAATGGAAAGATCATTCAGACAGAAAACTAGTTAAAAAAAAGAAAAAAAAAAAAACTGTACTTAACCAATACATTATATTAGATGGAATTAATGGCTATATACACAATTTTCCACCCAAAAGCACCAGGAGGCACATTATTTTCAAGGCATATTCTCCAGCATAGATTGCATGCTATGTGCATATATATGCTTAGCCTGCCTGTAGTAGCTCAGTTGTGTCTGACTGTTTACGACCCCATGGACTATAGCCCTCCAGGCTCCTCTGTCCATGGGATTCTCCAGGCAAGAATACTGGAGTGGGTTGTCATTTCCTTCTCCAATATATATACTTAGCGTATATAAATTTAATAAAATTGAAATTATATTAATATTTTTATCACAAAAGTATGAGAATAGAAATCAACTACAAGAACAAAACTGAAAAACAAACAAAAATCCTAGAAGCTCCAAATCATCCTGATACAAGAACCAAACAAAGACTAGTATCACTGACGAACATAGATTCCAAAATCCTCAATGTTAGGAAATCAATTTCAACAGCACATTAAAAGAATCATGATCATATTTGGCTTATCCGAGGCATGCAAAGATGATTCACTATTCATAAATCAATTGATATAGTATACTATGTTAACACACGGATGAATAAAAATCACATTGTCACCTCAATAAATGCAGAAAAAGTTTTTGAGAAAATTAAACATCCTTTAGTGATAAAAAAAGAAAAATTCTCGACAAAGTGGCTTTAGAAGGACTATACCTTAGCAAAATAAAGGCCACATTTGACAAACTCATAGCCAATAGCATACTAAATGTTGAAAAGCTGAAAATTTAAGGTCAGGTACATGACAAGGATATCCACTTTCACTAATTTTATCCAACAATATTGGAGGCCTTAGCCAGAACAATCAGACAAAGAAAATAAAAGGAATAAATGGAATCTTAATTAAAAAAGAAGATGTCAACTGTTACTACGTGCAAATGACATAATACTATATGTGGAAAATCCCAATGACAAGATCAAAAAGTATTAGAAATATTAAATAAATGCAGTAAATTAGTAGGCTACAAAATTAACCTCCAAAAGTATATTGCATTTTTTACACTAATAACAAACTATAAGAAAGAAAAATTAAGAGAAAAATCCATTACAATTGCATTGAAAAACAATAAAAACCAAGGAATAAATCTAACCAAAGAGGTAAAAGTCTTACACTTTGCAAACTATAAGACATTGGTGAAAGAATCAAATGACACACCATCCTTATGGATTAGAAAAATCAAGGCAATTTACAGATTTAATGCAATCTGTGTCAATATACCAAAGGTATTTTTCACAAAACTAGAACAAACTTTTCTAAAATTCACATGGAAACAAAAAGAAAGCCAAAGATATCTTGAGAAAGAACAGCAAAATTGGAGGTATCACCCTCCTTAATATCAAAGGAACTACACTACCAGGCTACAGTGATCAAACCATATGGTAATGGAACAAAGACAGACACAAAAATAAATGAAACAGAATACAGTCCAGAAATAAATCCACATATATATATATGCATGCGTGCATGCTAAGTCACTTCAGTCATGTCCAACTCTTTGTGACCCTATGGACTGTAGCCCACCAGTCTCCTCTGTCCAAGGGATTCTCCAGGAAAAAAATCCTGGAGTGGGTTGCCATTTCCTTCTTCAGAGGATCTTCCCAACTCAGGGATCGAACCAACATCTCATGTCTATTGTATTGGCTGGCGGGTTCCTTACCACTAGTGCCACCTAGGAAGCCCCACGCATATAGTCAACTAATTATGACAAAGGAAAGAAGAATATGCAATATTCTCTTCAGTAAATTATTTTGGCAAAACTGGATAGCTCCATGCAAAAGAATCTCCCAAAATATAAAAAAAAATAAACTTAAAATATATTAACAACTTAAATGCAAGAATTGAAACCATAAAACCTTGAGAAAAAAAAAATCAGTAGTATTCTCTTTGACATTTGACTTGTCAATTTATTTTAGCTTTGTCTTCTAAGGCAAGAAAGACAAGATAAAAAAATAAACAAATTAGCTATATCAAACTAAAAAGCTTTTTCACAGCAAAGGAACTATCAATAAAATGAAAAGGCAGCCTACTGAATGAGAGAAAATTTGTAAATAATGTAAACATCAAATGAATGATTAATATCTAAAATATATAAACAACTATTACAATTCAACAAAAAAAAAAATCGAATTTTTAAAAAATGAGCCGAGGGTCTGGTCTGACCAAACATTTTTCCAAAGAATACATACAAATGGCCAACAGACAAGTGAAAAAAATGCTTAACATTACTAATCATCAGAGTAATACAACTTAAAACTATAATGAGATACCACCTTGTACCTCTCACAGTGATATAACAAAAAGGAAACAAACAATATGTCGGTGAGAATGTGGATAAAAGGGAACATATATGCACTGTTAGTGGGGATATAAATTGGTGCAACATTCCAATGTATATTGGAACCCGTATAGAGGTTCCTCAAAAAATTATAAATAGAACTAGCACAGAATCCAGGAATTTCACTTCTAGATTTTACCTGAAGAAAACAGAAATATTAACTTAAAAGTACCAATGATCATTGCAACATAGCTATTTACAATAGCTAAGATGTGGAATGGATATAGATATGTAAATATGAATGGATAAGTAAGATGTGGTACCTATATGCAAAAATGAAATATTTCCATTCGCGGCAACATGGATAAATCTAGAGACTAAAATGGTGAGTGAAATAAGTCAGACAATGCCTTACACAAAGACAAATACCTTATGTTCTGTTATGTAAAGTCAAAATAAATAAATAAATGAAGTCAACTCAGGTACAGAGAACAAAAAGAACAAATGATTCATTGTGGAAGAGAAGAGAGTAGGGGAAGTGAAACAAATAAAAGGTATGAAAAGTTGCAAATCTTCAGCTAGAAAATAAATCAAGGTGATATAATTAATACACAACACAAAGAATATGGTAACAAATATTGCAATAACTTTATGCGGGGATAGTTTGTTGTTAGTGATTGTGGTGATCATTTCATAATGTATGCAAATGTATCTGCCTACAATCCCAGAGTTCCAGGTTCAATACCTGGAAGATCCCCTGGAGAAGGAAATGCAATCTACTCCAGTATTCTTGCCTAGAATTCCATGAACAGAGAGCCTGCTGGACTACAGTCCATGGGGTCATGAAGAGTCAAACATGGCTGAGTGACAAACACTACACTCTAACTGAAAATAGCATAACTTTGTACAGCAAATATGTTTCAGTAAAAAACAATACCCTCCTTCATACCTCATTAGACACACACACACACACACAGAGCAGTCCATTAACCCTTCTTTGATATAGTTATAATTTTGATTATATTGATATTCAATTCACATATTGCTATGGTCATGCAAATGATACTTATATGTGAACTATATAGTGCTCTATAATTATTATTATTTTTAATTTTCAAGCACACATATTTTTTTATCTGTACATTTTCTCCACTTAATTGTGTTATTATTTGGGTTTGCTTTCACGGTTAAACAGTTGATTTTAAAAAAAACATATTTGTGACCCATCCTCAAATATCAGTCACCCATTTTGCAAATCGCCTTTTCAAACTTTTCAACATATCATAATTATTATCAGTTTGATTTGCTTGTAAATGTGTATGCGTGCATGCTCAGTTGCTTCAGTTGTGTCCAACTCTCTGTGACCACATGGACTATAGCCTGCCAGGCTCGTCTGTCCATGGGACTCTCCAGGCAAGAATACTGGAGTGGGTTGCCATGCCCTCCTACAGGGTATCTTCCCAACCCAGGGATCAAACCCAGGTCTCCTGCATTGCAGGTGAATTCTTTACCACTGAGCTATGGGGGAAATCCCTTGCTTGTAGACACTGGTCCTTGAATCTCATGGACTGTTACATTTTGGAGATGTTACTCCACAGACCTGCACAGCCACTGTACTGTACTGTGATCTTCCTTCACAACTATCAATGGTGAGTCTGTTCATCTTGTGATAGATTCCTAGTTTTAGGGTGTAATTGATTTCCACTTATTTTAAAATGAAAACCAACATATATATATATATATATATATATATATATAATATATGTATTTATATATATATTATATATAATTTATATTTATATATATAATTTATATTTATATATTATATATATATTTATATATATATATATATATATATATGTGAAACCAAATCAAATTTTAGTGATGCCCTCTATGTCCAAGCCCTAATCAGGCCATCCATGTTTTAGTGGCCCAGTTTGAAATATAAAAAACAGCCATATGTCCTTGGACATTTCAGAGAGATTATAACATTAAAGGACCTAGACAGAAAATGAATAAACATAGTTTAAGGGAACAAAAGAATAGGTAGAGGTGATTTTCAGAATAAGGCTTAAAATTGATGAAACAACACATACCAATGGATCTAATTTTCATGAGGCTTCAAGCTTATGATGGGATTCCCTGGTGACTCAGTGGTAAAGAATTAGCCTGCCAATGCAGGAGACACGGATTAATCCATGGGTAGGGAAGATCCCCTAGAGAAGAAAATGGCAACCAACTCCAGTATTCTTGCCTGGAGAATCCCATGGACAGAGGAGCCTGGAGGGCTACAGTCCATGGGATCACAAGTCAGACACCACTTAGCAATTAAACAACAAAAAGAAGCTTACAATATTTGAGAGGCTTTCTTTAAGGAAAAAAAAATCAAAATATGAGTTAAAAATTAGGTACAAAATGAAATATTTACTTAGAATAAAAAAGGAAGAGGCTCTTCAAGGAACTCAGACAAATGAAAAAAAAAAAAAAATAGCTGAAAAAGCTTAAATAGAAAACTTTTTTCTATAAGATAAGAAGCATTATCTTAAAAAAAAAGCTATCTAATGAGCATGTCATCTAAAAATATGTCATTAAATAACAAAATTAACATTTGAAGGGTCAAAGGGTTTTTTTAATTAAAAAAATGAGTGTTTACATAATAAGTTTTGAGTATTTCTATTTTTAAATAATCTATATATTTAAATTTTAAAGCTGAAGAAACTTTCATAAAAACATTTATGCACAAAATAAGTATGATTAATGTAATTAATGACAATAGTTAAGTCTTGGGATACTCACTGAGTATGGGCAGTTTAAGAAATGTAGTCAGCCTAAACATTTTGCAATAAAATCATAGTGTTTGTTTTAGCTCTAACCTTGATCTTTACTGACTAATGATGCTTAAATGCTTATCCAGTACTTGTATAGCAGATATTAGAATTTTACACGGGCACCTGAAAGCAGAATATATCCATTAAAAAAAAAAAAAAAAAAAAACCTCATAGTAATGTATTTCTCCTGCTCTTCTTATAAAAGGAGCCAAGGGTTCCTTTACCATGAATAGGATCAAAAATGCAAACATTTAAAATAAGTTAATTTGAATGCTAGTATTTTATTTGTTGAAAAGCAAAAAAATTCTCCCAGTTATTCCATTAGTGACTTAATGGTTTGCTTTTATTCTATACATACAAGCATTAAAACTGTTACTTTATTTATTGCCAGCCTGATAAAAAGTTAAAGTACATCTTCACTGTTAAACAGATGTAACCTTGAAGGTTCAAACTTTAAAATTTTTATGATTTGTTTTAAAGACATAATTATAGGCCCTAATCATATTAATACCTCTCAAGTAATTTAGTCATGATTTTTACAACAGCAATCATTAAGACATAAATGCATGTTCTAATTTACAACACATGAAGAAAAAAAAAAATTTCAATAGAGTATAAACATTGTATATTTCTAGCTGTGCTTTAGACATCTCTCAGTCAACCATAATGGAAAAGCAAAACAAAAAGCACAAGTTTGTCATTTTCCAATTATTATTATACTGACACCCTAGCATATTTTATATAGGTTTTTTCCCAGGTGGCCCTAGTGGTAAAGAACACTACTGCTGGTGCGGGAGACATAAGAGACATGGATTTGATCCCTGGGTTGGGAAGATCCCCTGGAGAAGGAAATGGCAATACACTTCAGTATTCTTGCCTGGAAAATCTCATGGGCAGAGGAGCCTGGCAGGTTACAGTTTGTGTGGTTGCACATAGCCAGGATATGCTACCTAGTCTTAGTATATTTTATTGATCAATTGTATATTAAAATTGTCAGCTTTAATTACTATATGTTAAGATACATACTGTTGTCAGGCAATGGTGAATTTATGCCCATTGAGTTCTTTTCCTGAAGAGTGAATGGTTTATGGCCTTTTTCATTAATAACACTTTTCTCTTACTAACAGTCAAGCGCAGTGAACTTTTTCCACTCAGTATAGGTTTTTTGTCTGAATATCCACTCACATTTTCAGTTTGATCTCAATTCAGGAAAGAAATCCATGGCCATTTCATAGTTATAGAATTAAACAACTCAGAAGTTATAATCATGGTCTTTTGTGTTGCTCTCTGTCTCCTCTGTTACATATCTGCTTTGCACACATGTACACAGCATTACCCACTATCAAAATCCTGCCACCGAGTGGTATATTTCTTATACTAAACTGATATTCTTGCATTATTACCACCTAAAGTTTATAGTTTATATTGGAGTTTTTTATAACACCTTTAGTGTTATAAAATATGTGGATTTAGCAAATATATAATGACATATATTCACATTTATAGTATCACACAGCAGGGTTTCAGTTTCTGTCCATAGAGTTACCTTTTTCAGAGCACTATGTGAGTGGGTGGATATCAACTAAGATCCCCTTAATGAAGACTCCTGCCAGCCTAGACTTCTAATTATTGCTTGTGTTACCCAGCAATGGGCTTGCTACCCAATGAGCATAGAAGTCAATATTTTGGTAAGAAATTTAATTTTAAAAAACTTTATTACAATGTCAGCTTGCAAAGAGAAAGGGGATACACTCAAATATACTTCTCTGGTCTGAGGTTCAGTTAAACTTTTATGGATTAGGGGAAGAGAGTAGGTATATGGTAGCACCAGTAGGGTATGTTTCAACTGCAGGGCTTTGCAAATCAGTCATTTATGGTAAGGTGTATAATAGAGCATCAGCACCCATATTCCCAGACCCTTCACTTCTGAAAAGTATCCAGTATTCAGGGTCTGATCATGTTCTGGTCCTTTTGTTCTAGGGAGGGAAGAAATGTTATTCCAGGTACTGTTTGAGGTCAAAATCTCTATGCATAAATTATGGTTTTGTTCTTTTGCTTCTGAAAAAGAACTCAGTATCTTGTTAGAAAAAGGATAAAGCCAGTTTCAAGCTGGTTCTGCAGTTTTGTTGTTCATTCTTCATTGAACAACAAAAGTTCCCCC
The DNA here is from genome assembly GCF_019320065.1 of Cervus canadensis. NCBI lineage: Eukaryota > Metazoa > Chordata > Mammalia > Artiodactyla > Cervidae > Cervus > Cervus canadensis. Next base: position 56,533,052 of record NC_057386.1, on the reverse strand, counting down.
ATTTATTCTTATTATTCTTATATATTGCTTATTCTTATATATTGCTTATTCTTCAATCTTGAGGGATAAGGAGTGACGACTATTCTGGCTACTCCCTGTTGGTAAGGAACATAGACCTAACAAGGGCATGAGCATCCATAGACCCCAAATTGCCAAAACAGCCTTGAGAAAGAAGAATGGAGCTGGAGTAATCAACCTTCCTGACTTCAGACCATGCTACAAAGCTACAGTCATGAAGACAGTATGACACTGGCACAAAGACAGAACTATAGACCAATGGAACAAGATAGAAAACCCAGAGAAAAACCCATGAACTTACAGGTACCATATTTTTTACAAAGGAAGCAAAAATATACAATGGGGGGAAAATAGCCTCTTCAATAAATGGTGCTGGGAAAGCTGGAAAACTACATGTAAAAGAATGACATTAGAATACTACCTAATACCATACACAAAAATAAACTCAGTTCAGTTCAGTCGCTCAGTCGTGTCCGACCCTTTGCGACCCCATGAATCGCAGCACGCCAGGCCTCCCTTTCCATCACCAACTCCCATAGTTTACTCAAACTCATGCCCATCGAGTCAGTGATGCCATCCAGCCATCTCATCCTCTGTCGTCCCCTTCTCCTCCCACCCCCAATCCCTCCTAGCATCAGGGTCTTTTCCAATGAGTCAACTCTACATGAGGTGGCCAAAGTATTGGAGTTTCAGCTTCAGCATCAGTCCCTCCAATGAACACCCAGGACTGATCTCCTTTATGATGGGCTGGTTGGATCTCCTTGCAGTCCAAGGGACTCTCAAGAGTCTTCTCCAGCACCACAGTTCAAAAGCATCAATTCTTCGGCACTCAGCTTTCTTCACAGTCCAACTCTCACATCCAAACATGACCACTGGAAAATCCATAGCCTTGACCAGACGGACATTTGTTGGCAAAGTAATGTCTCTGCTTTTTAATGTGCTCTCTAGGTTGGTCATAACTTTCCTTCCAAGGAGTAAGTGTCTTTTAATTTCATGGCTGCAGTCACCATCTGCAGTGATTTTGGAGCCCAAAAAAATAAAGTCTGACACTGTTTCCACTGTCTCCCCATCTATTTCCCATGAGGTGATGGGACCAGATGCCATGACCTTAGTTTTCTGAATGTTGAGCTTTCAGCCAACTTTTTCACTCTCCTCTTTCACTTTCATCAAGAGGCTTTCAGTTCCTCTTCATTTTCTGCCATAAGGGTGGTGTCATCTGCATATCTGAGGTTATTGATATTTCTCCCAGCAATCTTGATTCCAGCTTGTGCTTCCTCCAGCCCAGCGTTTCTCATGATGTGCTCTGCATATAAGTTAAATAAGCAGGGTTACAATGTACAGCCTTGACATACTCCTTTTCCTATTTGGAACCAGTCTGTTGTTCCATGTCCAGTTATAACTGTTGCTTCCTGACCTGCATACAGGTTTCTCAAGAGGCAGGTCAGGTGGTATGGTATTCCCATCTCCTTCAGAATTTTCCACAGTTTATTGTGATCCATACAGTTGAAGGCTTTGGCGTAGTCAATAAAGCAGAAATAAATGTTTTTTTCTGGAACTCTCTTGCTTTTTTGATGATTCAGCAGATATTGGCAATTTGATCTCTGGTTCTTCTGTCTTTTCTAAAACCAGCTTGAACATCTGGAAGTTCACGGTTCACGTATTGCTGAAGCCTGTCTTGGATAATTTTGAGCAATACTTTACTAATGTGTGAGATGAGTGCAATTGTGCAGTAGTTTGAACATTCTTTGGGATTGCCTTTCTTAGGGATTGGAATGAAAACGGACCTTTTCCATCCTGTGCCACTGTTGAGTTTTCCAAATTTGCTGGCATATTGAGTGCAGCACTTCCACAGCATCATCTTTCAGGATTTGAAATAGCTCAACTGGGGCTACACAAAGATAAACTCAAAGTGCTCAAGGCTGGTGCACTAGGATGACCCAGAGGGATGGGATGGGGAGGAAGGTGGGAAGGGGGTTCAGGATGGAGAACACATGTAAATCCATGGCTGTTTCATATCAATGTATGGCAATAACCAGTACAATATTGTTAAGTAATTAGCCTCCAACTAATATAAATAAATGAAAAAAGAAAATAAGTAAATATTATCTAAATTTCAAAGAGAGAAAAGAAAAAAGACTGATTGGGCCATAACCCCTGCAGTGGAGTCAGTCCATATCCCTGCACACTTGGTGCTGCCAAGGTCCCTGCAAGTCAAGCGTCTGTGCCACCTCCACACTCTGCTCTCAGTTGACAGAGCTGTCACAGGCGAAAAAAAAAAAAAAAAAAAAGTCTTGCATCTATTCGTGCAGGGTCGCTTCGGTTGTGTCCCACTCTTTGCAACCCTGTTGACAGTGGCCTGCCAGGCTTCTCTGTCAGAGAGGGGGTTCTCCAGGAAAGAATACTGGAGCATATTGGCCAATACTGGTTGTCATACCCTTCTAGGACACTATATTTCCTGCTGCCCTAGCTGCCAACTCCCCTGAGTACCCTGTGCTGCCAGAACCACTGCTAACCAAGCAGCTGCACCACCTACACAGCTGGCCATCACTGGGGTGGACCCAAGTCCTACAGGGCACCCTCAGGAGTAAACCCCAGTGAACGACCCACATGCAGAGGTGGAAATAATACCACAATTGAAACCCAGGGGTAGTGTGGCTAAGGAACAAGACCAAAACTTCCCACCAGCTATACAAGCTGAAGAATATATCCACACAATCAACTAAGCAGGCTCTGTCTATAGAATATACAAAAGGACATTGAGAATTCCCACAAAAGAAAACGCACTAGTTCTGATAACTGTGGGCTTTGGAGGCAAGAACACACAGGAGGAGGACCAGATTAGAATCTGAGCTGCCCCCACAGCAGGTCCAGAGACCAGCACAGTGTTGGAGGGCATCCTACGGAGTTGAGGTGGACTGTGACCCCCAGAGAGGGAAAGGACCATGATAGCAGTGATTCAAGGAGAACATTTATTATTCTTCTGTTTTGAATTATTCCACAGTTTCTTTTGGATTTTATTTTCTTTTTTTTTTTTCTTTTTTCCCTCCACCCCCCTGCCCCCCGCCACCTGACCTTGTAGTTGTCTGTTTCATTGGCACTATGAAATCTAATTAAGTTTTTGAGTTTGTGTGTTTTTTTTTTTATATCACAGTTTTTATTTTTGTTATAAACCTCTGCCTTTGTGTTGGGCTTTGGCAGTTCTGTGGAGTTTTCCTTTTGTGTTTTTCTTTTTTCCCCTCTTTCCTCTTCCTTTTTTTTTTTTTCTTTTCTCTTTTTCTTTAATTTTTAATTTTAATGTTTTTAAAATCTATTATTGTTTTTCTACATTTATTAGTTTGTTTTTCCTATTGTTCTTTCCCTTTGCAGTTAATCTTTAAGATATATAAGCTTTCTTTATATATCTGTATTTAACATTGCATTTTTTTTCTTTCTTTCTTTCTTTCTTTTCCTCTCAACATATTTGTTAATTTTGTTTTCATTGTTTTATTTCCCACTTGACACCTTTCTTTATTTTTGTTTTCCAGTTTGTGTTTTAGTTAGTTTTGTTCTTAATTGGTAGATATGATTTTTGGTTTCCTTTGTTTGCCGGGTCAATCTATTGTACTTTATTTTTGTTAAACTGTTTTGATTTTGCTTATAGAAGTATATGTGTATATTCCATTGTTTTAATTACTATTTGCCTGATTTTATAACTGCCATTTACCTGGGATTCATCTTTGGTTTCTCTTTTTTTGGGTATGTGTTTTCATCTCACTTAATGACATAACAAACCACTTGTGGAATCCTCGTTCCTGGCCAGAGATCAAACCCTGAGCCTTTGGAGTTGGAGCACAGATGCCAAGACCCTAGACTATAAGAGAGCTAATGCTAGGGAGCATCAAATAGTGAGAACTTCCACAAAATGATAACTTATTGTGAATGGTGATACTGAATAGTGTCAGATTCTTGATCTCTGAAGATTTACCTTTTGGACCAGGCTTGATCCCTCAAGAGCTTTTGTGTAGCAGAATTTTTTTAAAGTTAAAAGGGACAGAGAAAGCTTCTGACACAGACTCCAGAAGAGGGATGGAGAGTGCCCCTCTTGCTAGTACTAGCAAGGGAGTTATGTACTTTTTAATTGGTTATTACAATAAATCAAAAGAATACCTCAAGGTTGTAAAGATTTTACTAGGCCCACTCCCATAATTTACATTTTAAGGTAACAGGATTAGCCAGAAGGTTTTCAGGAAGGAGAAACTGTCCTCAAGCACTATACATTATAGAATCCTTAGTACAGAGTTTGAACTGAGTTGTTTGTTGTGTAGTCATCAGTTCTGGGCTTAAGGAAAAAAATAGCTTATGTGACTAAGACTACGGAATGTAGAGAAAAAGCAAACGGATGTGTGTCCTTTCCTCCTCCTTGAGAATTTCAGACCCCAATCTCTACTTTGAGAGCCCCAGATCCCTCTCTCCTCAGGGACTTCTTATCAACCTGCCTAGAAATAGACTCTCTCAAAGGAAAACCACTTGAATACAAGACCCATCACCCAACCACCAGTAGCACCCTGTGCTTCATCCAAACAACAAACAAAACAAATATAAAAATCCAATCATCAGCAGATAGGATTACCACCTCTTTCAGCCTTGTCCATCAAATGAAAATAAATAAATAAAAACAGAGAAAACTTAGCACAAATCTCACCCTATACAAAGCTTACACAAACCACTGCACCAACCTGAGGGGGGCATAAACCAAGAGGAAGAAAAAATTCAGCCTCAAAGCCTGGGAAAAGGAGACCTCAAACACAATAAGTTTTTTTAAAAATAATGAAAAGGTAGAGAAATACTGCCAAATGAAAGAACAGACTAGAAACACACATGTCCAAACAAATGAAGAAATAGGTAAACTACCTGAAAAAGAATTCAGAATAAGGATAGTAAACATGACCCAAAACCTTGAAAAGAGAATGGAGAAAATGCAAGAAACAATTAACAAAGACCTATAAGAATTATAAAGTATAAACATACAGAGACAAACAACACAATTACTGAAACGAAAAATACTTTAGAAAGAATCAGTAGCAAAATACATGAAGCAGAAGAAAGAATCAGTGAACTGGAAGATAAAATGGTGGAAGTAACTTCTGAAGAGCAGAATAAAGTACAAATAATGAAACAACAGCAGCAACTGAGGATAGTCTCAGAGAACTCTGGGACAATATCAAATGCACCAACATTTGAATTATAGGGGTCCCAGAAGAAAAAGAGAGGAAAAAAAAAAAGAAAGAAAGAAAGGGTATGAGAGATTTTTTGAAGAGATTATGGTTGAAATTTTCCCCAAAGTGGAAAAGGAAACAGTCAATCAAGTCCAAGAGTTACAAAATGTCCCACACAGAATAAATCCAAGGAGAAACATACCAAGACACAAATCCAACTAACAGAGATTAAAAACAAAGAAAGAATACTAAAAGCAGCAAGGGAGAAGCAACAAGTGACATACAAAGGAAACCCCATAGGTTTAACAGCTGATCTTTGAGCAGAAACCCTGCAGGCCAGAAAGGAATGGCAGGATATGCCTAAAGTACTGAAAGGGAAAAATCTACAATCAAGATTAGTCTACCTGGCAAGAATCTCATTAAAAATTGATGGAGGAATCAAAAGTTTTTCAGATAAGCAAAAGTTAACAGAAGTCAGTACCATAAAACCAGCTTTACAACACATGTTTAAAGGACTTATATTGTCAAGAAATACAAGAAAAAGATCTACAAAATCAAACCACAAACAATTAAGAAAATGGTAATAGGAACATATATATAAATAATTTCTTTAAATGTAAATGGATTAAATGCTCCAACCAAAAGACACAGACTGGCTAAATGGATATAAAAACAAGACCCATGTACATGCTGTCTACAAGAAACTCACTTCAGACCTAAAGACACATATGGGCTGATTGTGAGAGGAAAGAAAAATGTATTCCATGCAAATGAAAACAAGAAAAATGTGGAATAGCCATTTTCATATCAGACAAAATAGACCTGAAAAAAAAAATATTACAAGGGTTAATAAAGGGCACTACATAATGATCAAAGGATCAATCCAAGAGGAAACATAACAATTGTAAATATATTTGCACCCAACATAGCAGCACCTCAATACATGAGACAAACCTGAACAAGCATAAAAGAAGAAATTGACAGTAATACAATAATAGGAGCTGTTAACACCCCACTTACACCAATAGACAGATTATCAAAACAGAAAATTAATAAGGAAATACAAGCATTAAATGATACATTAGATGAGATGGATCCCACTGATATCTTCATGACATTCCATTCAAATGCAGAAGAGTACACCTTCTTCTCAAGTGTATATGGAACATTCTCCAAGATAGACCACATCTTGAGTCACAAATCAAGCCTCACTAAATTTAAGAAGTTGAATTTCTATCAGGCATCTTTTCTGACCACAACATTATGAAACTAGGTAACAATTACAAGAAAAAAAATTGTAAAAATCACAAATGCATGGAGATTAAGCAATACATTTCTAAATAACCAACACACAACTGAAGAAATCAAAAGGGAAATTAAAAAAAAAAAAAATCCAGAAACAAATGACAATGAAAACACGACAACTCAAAACTTATAAGATGCCGCAAAAGCAGTTCTAAGAGGAAGTTCATAGCATTAAAGTCCCATCTCAAGAAACAAGAAAAACATCCAATAGACAACTTAACCTTACACCTAAAACAACTGGAAAAAAGAAGAACAAAAAACCCTCACAGTTAGCAGGAGGAAAGAAATCATAAAGATCTGAACAGAAATAAGACAAAAATAAATTAAAGAAACAACAGTAAAGATTAATAAAACTAAAAGCTGGTTCTTTGAGAAGATAAACAAAATTAACAAACCTTTAGCCAGATTCATCAAGAAAAAAAAAAAAGAGAGAGAGAGAGAAGAATCAAATCAACAAAATTAGAAATGAAAAAGGAGAGGTTACAACAGACAATGCAGAAATACAAAGGATTATAAGAGACTACTATGAACAACTATATGGTAATGAACTGGATAATCTGGAAGAAATGGATAGATTCTTAGAAAAGTTTAATACTCCAAGACTGAACCAGGAAGAAGTAGATATTATGAACAACACAACTATAAGCACTGAAATTGAAGCTGTGATCAAAAATCTCCCCAAAAACAAAAGCCAAGGACCAGATGGCTTCACAGGGCAAATCCATCAAACATTTAGAGATGAGCTAATGCCTATTTTTCTAAAACATTTTCAAAAAATTTCAGAGAAAGGAATACTTCTAAACTCATTCTATGAGCCAATCATCACCCTGACACCAAAACCAGACAAAGGCAACACACAAAAAAGAAAACTACAGGTCACTATCACTGATGAATATAGATCCAAAAATCCTCAACAAAATTTTAGCAAAAAGATTTCAAGAACACATTAAAAAGCTCATACACGATGATCAAGTTGGGTTTATTCCAGGAATGCAAGGAATCTTCAATATATGCAAATAAAACAATGTGATACACCATAGTAACAAATTGAATGATAAAAACCATATGATAATCTAAATAGATGCAGAAAAAGCCTTTAACAAATTTCAACACCCATTTATGATTCAGTTCAGTTCAGTTCAGTCACTCAGTTGTGTCCTACTCTTTGTGACCCCAGGAACCACCAAAACACTTCAAACAATGGGCATAGAAGGAACCGTACCTCAACATAGTAAAGGCCATATATGATAAGCCTACAGGAAATGTTATTCTCAATGGTAAAAAACTGAAAGCATTCTCCCTAAGACCAGAAACAAGACAAGGGTGTCCACTTTCATGACTATTTTTCAACATAGTTTTAGAAGTCCTAGCTATAGCACTCAGAGAAGAAAAATAAATAAAAGGAATCCACATTGTAAAATAAGAATAAATCTCTCACTGTTTGCACTTGACATGACACTGTACATAAAAACCCGAAAGATATTATCAGAAAATTACTAAAGCTAACCAGTGAATTTAGCATTGTCACAGGATACAAAATCAATACACAGAAATCACTTGCATTTCTATATACTAACAATGAAATATCAGAAAGAGAAATTAAGGAATCAATCCCATTTACCATTGCTACAAAAAGAATAGAATATCTAGGAATAAATTTACGAAAGGAGACAAAAGAACTGTTCTCAGAAAGTTATGACACTGATGAAAGAAATCAAAGATGACATAAACTGATAGAGAGATAGTCCATGTTCTTGTAGGTAGAATCAATATTGTGCAAATGACTGTAACACCAAATGCAATCTACAGATTCAGTGCAATTCCTAACAAGTCACTAATGACATATTTCACAGGACTAGAACAATAATTTCACAATTCATATAGAAACACAAAAGACCCCAAATAGCCAAAGAAGTCTTGAGAAAGAAGGATAGAACTGGAGGAATCTACTTTCCTGACTTCACATTATACTACAAAGATATAGTCATCAAGACAGTATTGTACTGGCACAAAAACAGAAATGTAGACCAATGGAACAAAATAGAAAAAAAGCCCAGAAATAAACACATGCACCTTCATTTCAGTTCAGTTCAGTCGCTTAGTCATGTCCAACTCGTTGCGACCCCATGAATCACAGCATTCCATGCCTCCCTGTCCATCGCCAGCTCCCAGAGTCCACCCAAACCCGTGTCCATCGAGGCAGTGATGCCATCCAACCATCTCATTCTCTTGTCCACTTCTCTTCCTGCCCTCAGTCTTTCCCAGCATCAGGGTCTTTTCCAATGAGTCATCTCTTCACATCAGGTGGCCAAAATATTGGAGTTTCAACTTCAACATCAGTCCTACCAATGAACACCCAGGACTGATCTCATTTAGGATGGACTGGTTGGATCTCCTTGCAGTCCAAGGGACTCTCAATAGTCTTCTACAACACCACAGTTCAAAAGCATCAATTCTTCCGTGCTCAGCTTTCTTTATAGCCCAACTCTCACATCCATACATGACCACTGGAAAAACCATAGCGTTGACTAGATGGCTCTTTGTTGTCTCTGCTTTTTAATATGCTGTCTAGGTTGGTCATAATTTTCCTTCCAAGGAGTAAGTGTCTTTTAATTTCATGGCTGCAATCACCATCTGCAGTGATTTTGGAGCCCCAAAAAATTAAGTCTGACACTGTTTCCCCATCTATTTCCCATTAAGTGATGGAACCAGATGTCACGATCTTAGTTTTCTGAATGTTGAGCTTTAAGCCAACTTTTTCACTCTCCTCTTTCACTTTCATCAAGAGGCTTTTCAGTTCCTCTTAACTTTCTGCCATAAGGGTTGTGTCATCTGCATATCTGAGGTTATTGATATTTCTCCCAGCAATCTTGATTCCAGCTTGTGCTTCCTCCAGCCCAGTGTTTTGATTGATGTACTCTGCATATAAGTTAAATAAGCAGGGTGACAATATACAGCCTTGACATACTCCTTTTCCTATTTGGAACCAGTCTGTTGTTCCATGTCCAGTTATAACTATTGCTTCCTGACCTGCATACAGGTTTCTCAAGAGGCAGGTCAGGTGGTATGGTATTCCCATCTCCTTCAGAATTTTCCACAGTTTATTGTGATCCACACGGTCAAAAGCTTTGGCATAGTCAATAAAGCAGAAATAGATGTTTTTTTCTGGAACTCTCTTGCTTTTTTGATGATCCAGAAGATGTTGGCAATTTGATCTCCTGTTCCTCTGCCTTTTCTAAAACCAGCTTGAACATCTGGAAGTTCACGGCTCACATGTTGCTGAAGCCTGTCTTGGAGAATTTTGAGCATTACTTTACTAGCGTGTGAGATGAGTGCAATTGTACGGTAGTTTGAGCATTCTTTGGGATTTCCTTCCTTAGGGATTGGAATGAAAATGGACCTTTTCCAGTCCTGTGGTCACTGTTGAGTTTTCCAAATTTGCTGACATATTGAGTGCAGCACTTTCACAGTGTCATCTTTCAGTATGTGAAATAGCTCAACTGGAATTCTATCACCTCCACTAGCTTTATTCATAGTGATGCTTCCTAAGGTCCACTTGACTTCACATTCCAGGATGTCTGGCTCTAGTTGAGTGATCACACCTTAGGGTTTCTTATTTTTGACAACGAAGGCAAGAATATACAATGGGGCAAAGATAGCCTCTTCAATAAATGGTGCTGTGAAAACTGCACAGCTACATATAAAATAATTAAATTAGAATGCTTTCAAATGCTGTGCACAAAGATAAACTCAAAATAGAGTAAAGACCTGGTAAGACCAGGAACTATAAAACTCCTTAAGGAAAACATAAGCAGAACACTCAATGACATAAATCAAAGCAAGAACCTCTGTGACCCACCTCCTTGATTAAAGGAAATAAAACCAAAAGTAAACAAATGACACCTGATTCAACTTAAAAGCTTTGCACAGCAAAGGAAACTCTTAGCAAGGTGAAAAGACAACCCTCAGAATGAGAAAAAATAACAAATGAAAAAGCTAATAAATAATTAACTTCCAAAATATACCAGCAGTTCATACAACTCAATACCAGAAGGGCAAATAACCCAATCAAATAGTGGGGGAAAGACCTAAACAGATATTCTCCAAAGAAGACTTACAGATGGCTGAAAAGCACATGAAAATATGCCTAATATTGCTCATTATTAGAGAAATGAAAATCAAAACTACAATGAGATATCACCTCTGACTGGTCAGAAAGGCCATCCTCAAAAAGTCTACAAACAATAAATGCTGGAGAGGGTGTGGAGAAAAAGAAAAGCTCCTGTACCTCTGGTGGGGATGTAAATTGATAGAGCCATTATGGAAGACAATATGGAGATACCTTAAAAAACTAGGAATAAAAGTACCATATGACCCAATAGTCCCACTCCTAGGCATTTACCTTGAGGAAATCAAAACTGAAAAAATGCCACATGTATCCCATTTTTCACATAGCACTATTTTCAATAGCTAAAACATGGAAGCAACCTAGATGTCCATTGACAAATTAATGGATAAAGTCATGGTACATATACACAATGGAATAATACTGAGCCATTAAAAGGAACGCATTTGAGTCAGTACTAAAGAGGTGGATGAGCCTAGAGCCTATCATGCAGAGTGAAGTAAGTCAGAAAGAGAAATGTAAATATTGTATACTGACACATAAAGTGAGTGAAGTCGCTCAGTCATGTCCGCCTCTTTGCGACCCCATGGGACATAGCCTACCAGACTCCTCCATCTATGGGATTTTCCAGGCAAGAGTACTGGAGTGAGTTGCCACGTTCTTCTCCAGGAGATCTTCCCAACCCAGGGATCGAACCTGAGTCTCCCGCATTACAAGCAGATGCTTTGCCATTTGAGCCATAGGGTGGGTAATTACTGACACATACATGGGATCTAATAATATGGTACTGATGAATTTATTTTCAGGGAGGCAATGGAGAAACAGACATAGAGAACAGACCTATTGCCATGGTGGAGGAGACAGAGGAGAATGAAAGATGTAAGAGAGAGTAACAGAAATTTACAATAGCAAATGTAAAATAGATAGCCAGTGGGGATTTACTGTGTGATTCAGGGAACTCAAACAGGGGCTCTCTGACAGGCTGAAGTGGGGTTTGAGGGTGGGGGGGATGATGGGCAGAGGTCCTGGAAGTAGGGGACATGGGTGCACCTATGGCTGTTTCTTGTTGATGTATAACAGAAAACCACAATATTCTATAAAGCAATCATCCTTCAGTTAAAAGTTTTAAAAAGTCTATCACTGAATATATATATATATATATATATATATATATATATATATATATATAAAGAGAGAGGTATTAACTATTCTGAGAACAGGGCAAAATATTTCTTATGGGAGGTTTTTCTTTCTTCACCCTCTTTATACATTTCCCCTTTATATTTCATACACATCTTAAAAGACATAAATGAAATAAAATATATAAATATAATGTAGTTCTCTCTAAGCAAACAAAATCCAAGCCATATCCTGTTATTTAATTCTCAACCTAGCAAATTCTAATTAACGAATTTAGGGCTCAGTTTAAAATTATACTTTGTCTAAAATACATCATTCATGGATCATTGATTTGCCTATATCAGAATTGCCATATTAAATCCTCCAATTAAGGGGTGCTTGCACCTAGATATCTAAAAAGTTAACTTGGCTGGTTGTGCAGTTAATATTTAGTTGCACAGGCCTAAAATTGACAATATATTGACTTGGGTATTTTTCCAACATGCTAATATTTAGCAACATAAGCTGAATTCTTAATTGCTTTATGATTTCCTAATTAGACGGTAGCTTTAGGGTTACGTTGAACCTAACAATCTTTCCCAGACAAATTGGGGAATGTTAGTGTGTTGAAATTCTAACGTTAACCAAAATTCTTTCCTGGTATTTAATAAGATTTTTGGCCCTGTAACCTGACTCACAACTGATGGGACCTTTAAGGGTTCATTTTCCCTGGAAGAAGCAGGTTTCTAGTTTGCTGTAGAAACAGACATTTGCAAAATAAATAATAGCAGACAACTCTTTTTAATCAAACTATTACTTCCTAGAGTAAGATGTTTGCATTCACTTTTCTTCCAAAATGTAGGATTTCTATTCTTATCTTTAAACAATTTTGAGGGAAGTTCAAAAGATATTCAAACAATATTTTTCAGAAGCATTTAAAAATCAAAGGTTTTCTCTATCCCTTCAGAGATGAGAAAAGTAGGGGAGAGAGTAAAATAAGACTTACCTTTGTTCGTTTGGTCTTTCTGAGAATCAAACATATCTATAACAGGCTGTAATAATTTATTTTTGTGCGGATGCTCACATAAACAATAACCATTTCCCCATCCCGATCCCCCCTCCCACCTCCCTCTCAACTAATAAAAAAATAAATGAAAAAAAAAAAAAAAACCAACAACAACCATTTCTATTATGGGCCTTGAGGCAGCAGGATTCATATTTATTAGACATATTTAATTCTGTATCTCACATGACACTTCACTCAAAGCATCCATAAGACATTGTCACATATAATGAAAACCATAAGACACCTGAGTACAGGAAATGCACATAGCATAGAACACTTTGAATTGCTAGTCTCTGTGAAACTCTTCAAGGCATTCTCTTTTATTTAGAGATACAGTTTTAGTTAGCTCAGCTCTATTAACTCAGTAAGAGGCTTGTGATCTCTTATTAGTTTAGTGTCTCTTTCATAATTAAATAATAATGAGGTAAGATATATTTAAACAAATCTAAAATTACCCTAATTTGGCAAGAAATCAAGTCTTAATAAAAGAATACATTTAAATACTCTTAGTATGAGGATACAATAAATACTTATAGGAAAAACAATGACATGGATGAACAATCCACAGATGAACTCTCAATCTATTACTCATTACTGATTTAAATACATGCTATATGCATACTTAGGAAAATAACATTCAACATCAATGCCAAGATACAGTATAACTTAAAATGGGATTTGTGAGCTTTCATATCATGGATATCTTATTTCCAGATCATAAACATGACTAAGTTTTAAATCTCACGAAGTGCAAATCTATTAATAAGGATTCATCTTAAGAAATTCCCATTACTTCATGTAATTTGAACTGACATGAAACAAACTGCAAACTATATAAACTAAGGTCTGAAAGCCACTTCTAGATCTTTCTCACTAGGCAACTGGAGTTAACTCTTCTTTTTAATAGTCAATGAACAAATAATCTTGAGTAATTTTCTTCCAACCAAGGTACATAGTATGAAAAAACAACAAATATGATTTTGAGTTGTTGGGTAACCTTTAGTAATCTTGTACAAAGAAACATTTCATGAGAAATCATAGGCTCAACTTAAACTGAAAGAGAAGGGAGTATGTGAAACTCAAAACTCTTTTAGTTTTAAACGGGTTTTCTTTATTTATAATCCAAAATGATAAATTCATTGGTACATAATGAATTTATAAAGTTACCCTTCATTGCTGTAGATATTCTAGTGTGTGTATATGTACACATATATCTATACATGTATACCTGTATGAAACATTCTTAGATTATGACTAAAATTACTGTCAACAAATGCTTTGGATATCATCCCTAAAATTCTAAAGTAACCAAAACAGAACTTAAGTTCATGTAGACATATGTGTACATATGTATGTGCACATATGTGTGAATATGCACATAATCACACACACACAGTCTCTTACTTGGTTGGGTAGTATTTGTATATGTATTGAAGAATGAAGTTTATGTTGCTCTAAGTATAAAAGCCTATGTAACTACAACTACTTGCAAAATTGGGTATAATAATATACATTATTAAATGTATCAACTTTGGAGTTAGACTCAAAGGTTTCAATTCAGCTTGCAGCATAGCACCTTTTCGACCAAAAAACAAAACAAAACAAAACAAAAAAAAAAAAAGACTTTTTCTCTCTAATTCTTAGTATTCTGATGTGTAAAAAACGTGAAAAAGTGAAAGTAACATTGGCTTAGTTGTGTCCAACTGTTTGTAACCCCATGGACTGTAGCCCACCAGGCTCCTCTGTCCATGGAATTCTCCAGGTAATAATACTGGACAGGGCTAATGATGTACTAATATCATAGAACTGTCACAAAGATTAAGAGAAATAATGTTTTCAAAGTACTAGTGCAATGTAATTAGTATCTGAAATTGAATAAATGCTCAATAAATGTTGAATATAATAAATATAAATGTAAGATAAGGTATTAAAATGTACTCTCTCACGCCATGAAAATAATTTCACTATTAGCTTGGAATTTTGCTTTTAGATATATATATATATATATTTACTTTAGTACTTTTTTCATTCATTCTTAGAATATTTATTGAATGCTTATAGATGTCCTGCATTGTGATAACAACCATTTGACAATGGTTGTCAGAACAGATATAGTCCTTTCCCTATTGAGATTTCACAGTGAGGAGAATGACACAAAAATTATGTAAATATATGACTTTAAAATTGTTTTAGTTTAGTTTAGTTCAGTTCAGTCACTCAGTCGTGTCCGACTCTTTGTGACCCCATGGACTGTAGCACACCAGGCTTCCCTGTCCATCACCAACTCCAAGAGCTTAATCAAACTCATGTCCATAGAGTCGATGATGCCATCTAACCATCTCATCGTCTGTCATCCCCTTCTCCTGCTCCCCTCAATCTTTCCCAGCAACAGGGTCTTTTTCAATGAGTCAGTTCTTCACATCAGGTGGCCGAAGTATTGGAGCTTCAGTTTCAGCATCAGCTCTTCCAATGAATATTCAGGGTTGATTTTCTTTAGGATTGACTGATTGGATCTCCATGTTGTCCAAGGAACTCTCAAGAGTCTTCTCCACTGCCACAGCTCCAAAGCATCAATTCTTTGGTGCTCAACTTTCTTTATAGTCCAACTCTCACATCCATATAATGAATACTGGAAAAACCATAGCTCTGACTGGAAGTACCTTTGTTGGCAAAATAATGTCTCTGCTTTTCAATACGCTGTCTAGTTTGTCATAGTTTTTCTTCCAAAGAGAGTGTTTTTTTGTTTGTTTGTTTGTTTTTCTTTGTTTTTTGTTTTTTAATTTCATGGCTTCAGTTACCATCTGCAGTGATTTTGGAGCCCTGCGAAATAAAGCAAGATGATAAGAAGGGTGAAATTGCATTTAGAATCAAACCCCAAACCTGCCAGAGATGCTCAGAGGGCTCAAACAAAACCCTACACGTACCAGGGTACCCTACAGAGACTGAGTCAGACCTGCCTTTGAGTGTTTGAGTGTCTCCTGTGGAGGTACAGGTCTGCAGTGGCCTGCCACAGGGGCAGGGGCTCTGGGTGCAGCAGACCTGGGTATGGCATAAGCCCTCTTGGAAGAGGTCGCCATTAACCCCACCACAGAGTTGCCAGAACTTACAAAGGACTGGGGAAACAGACTCTTGAAGGGCACAAACCAAACCTTGTGCACACCAAGACCCAGGAGAAAGGAGCAGTGACCCCCCAAAAGAGACTGACCCAGACTTGCCTGTGAGTGTCCAGGAGGTGGAGGCGTGGGTTGGTGGTGGCCTACTGCCGGGCCAGAGGCACTGAGTGTGGCAATGAGCACAAGACCTTTGGAAGGTCTTTACCTCTACCATAGTTTGGCCTCAAGTCAAACTACAGGGAGGAAACACAGCCCTGCCCATCAACAGAAAATTGGATTGAAGTTTTACTGACCATGTCCCCACCCATTAGAATAAGACCCAGTTTCCCCCTCAGTCAGTCTCTCCCATCAGGAAGCCTCCATAAGCCTCTTATCCTTATCATCAGTGGGCAGACAGAATGAAAACCACAGTCACAGAAAGCTAACCAAATTGATCACATGGACCACAGTCTTATCTAACAATGAAACTATGAGCCATGCCATGTAGGGCCACCAAAAACAGCCAGGTCATGGTGGAGAGTTCTGACAAAATGTGGTCCCCTCGAGAAGGGAATGGCAAACCATTTCAGTACTCGTGCTCTGAGAACCCCATGAACCGTATTAATTGTTTTCAATTGCCATAAAATTAAGGAATGTGTTAAGAGTGTTTCAGAGGAAGATCCATTAGAGAAACAGGCCCAAATACAGGACATCTCATGGATATTTGGGACATACTTTTATTTAAAACAATCTAAAATATTTATCTAAAAATACTGTCTGTTTGAAATTCAAATTTGACTGAGAATCCTGAATCTTACTTGTTAAATCTGGTCACTCTAATCTGATATTTAAACAACCTCATCTACCAAAAAAAAAAAAAATACTTCTGCTTCATTGACTATGCTAAGACTGAGTGTTTATCAATTCAGTCCCTCAGTCACGTCCAATTCTTTGTGACCCCATGGACTGCAGCACACCAGGCTTCCCTGTCCTTCACCAACTCCCCAGGCTTGCTAAAACGCATGCCCATTGAGTCGTGATGCCATCCAGTGATCTCATAGTCTGCCATCCACTTCTCTTCCTGTCTTCAATTTTTCTCAGACTCAGGGTCTTTTCTACTGTGGTCTGGGTGTGGGTTGGAAAAGAATTTCCAGACATGAGATGGAATGAGAGAGTTTATTAGAGTTTATTAGAGTGGGAGATGCTGTTAGAACAGCAGGCCAACTCATGGGAGAACCAACGTTGGACACAGGTTGTTAGTCCACTTTTATACCCAGGGTGCAAGGAGAGGGATAGGGTCCTTGTGGGTCATTTGCTGATTGGATGAGGCATGTATACCGGGGAAAGAGTAAAGCAAATACTTTCTCCCTGTGTAGGGTAGGAGGGGAGACAGGTTATACTACTCAGGAGGACCTGAAATCCGTCAGTAGTTACAACGTGGGGGAGAGAAGGATGATGAGGGTCTGTTTTTCCTGTTCTTGCATTCCAAGACCCTCCTTGGCTTTATCTGTTCTTCAGGGACAGATATTTAGGGACAGTTATTTGGCCCCTTTTGTTACCCTGCTCATGTCTAACTATCTACCTATTTCTCTTCTCGGGCACTTGGGAACCCAATCTCAAAGGAAAAGGGGCGATGATTGCTCTGACTTCTTCAGGATGTACAGAGGCATCGTGAGGCTCTGGGTTTCCTTTGCCTGCTCTCTGTCAGGGTCCATTTACAGAGGGAGATGAGAGTCCATGGGATGGTAAGGTGACTTGTTTCAGCATTATCTGGGTGTTGGTCAGTGAATATTCTTGTTGTACTACCACTTGGAGATTTGTTGCAATCTAGACGAAACAAAATTAACAAGAAAGTTAAAGGTACTGTGGCCCAAAGATTAACAGAAGTAGGAAAGCTGCTCAGGGGCTAGGCAAGAGAACCAAGACCAGACATTGGTTCGTGATGTTAGTGTTTCTCTAGGTATGAGAAGATCCAAGAACTCAGCCTTATAAAATCTTTACCTGTAAACATCTAACTATCTGAAGGCCACTTCTTCTGGGTTTTTTCCAAAGCACAGAATGCCTTATTTTTGATCTCCACCCTGAACTCCTTTTGGGGGTGTTGAAGGTCAGCATTTTGCAGTGGTCATGATGTAATCTTTGTAGAGGCAGCTGGCAAGTGCCAACTTCCAGTCAGCAGGATTCCTTCATAGCCACATATTTGACCATGCTTTGGGGGCATTTCATGGCCGTTGGGTCCCGTGGTGCTGGAAAGGCTCATTCCCAGGTCTAAGGAAGATTCCAATGTGCTGTTATTAGACCAGGCCTTGCAGGTAGCAAAAGTCTCTGGACCATACCTGTCTTACTAGCCTCTTGGTCCAGGGAAATATTCCCTCTTGCTGCTTTTTCCCATATCTAGAGTTACATTATGACACTCATTGATCTCATATAGAACTACATATCAGCATTTTATCACAGATTCAGTCTTACATTTGGTAATGTAAGAAACACTCTTCTGAAAGAAGTGACATAAAAAATAATATAGCTATAGCTAGCAGTTATTAGTAAGGTCATAAGTAAGAATTATAAATTAAGAACTTTCATTAGGTAGAGCCCAGTATACCCCAGGTCATCTGACTTTGCTAAATAACTATAGCCTGGTGTTACTGGTTGTATATCATGGAGCATCTCATCTTTATCTGAAGATTGGTTACTGAGATAAGCTTTAGAAAAAAACTTAGAGTGTCCTTTTTAATAACTTAATTAAATCTTTTAGCAATATAACATAGCAACAAGAAACTATCTCAGAAGTGATTCTTAGTAAACACTAGACCTTAATTAACAAAACTAGAAACTTAGTTTAACAATTAACAAAACTTAATATTCAGTGAATTTTTTTTTTTTTTTCATTATGAGGGCATTAACCCTGTAGCCAAGGAAGACTTTAACCCATCAAATAAGAATGAGGTTTGCCAGAGAGTCAGGAAAAGCCAGGCAGTCATCTTGGATTTCCCACAGCCCTGACTCTTTGATTTCAGCTATTGTTCACCCATTTTTAATTCCCCGATTTAGGAGTAGATTGTTGTCATGTTTTAAGGACATCAGGATAACAAAAGTCTAACCGTGAGGGCTTATTTTTTGTAGAAGCAGAATGAACTTTGTCTACATGTCCCTTAGATAATGTTTATTTACCAAGGTAAAAAAAAAAAAAAAAAACTTTTTAAAACCAAATATAAATTACTTAAAGGCAAAGAAATTCATATAGAGAACAGACTGAATTCCAGCCTGTTACCAGTTTGCCAGATAACTGGCAAATAAAATTTGTTTATAGGTTAATCTTAGAAAAGTATCTTTCATAAATCTTGAAGTAGCAGTATTTTTGCAAAGGCATCAGTGTGAAACCATAGATGGCATGTTTAAAATCTGATTAAATTGCAATTGACAAAGTAGCTTGGTCATTGTTGTGTTATGTAACATTTTAATATGATAACTAGAATTATAACTGACCATATTTTTATCAGAGCATATCAGATCTGTATGAATTCCACATAATTTTATGACACCAATATTAGTAACATCAACCATACAGTACAACCTGAGAAGATTTATCATCCTTTCAACAGTACTTCCCATGTAATTTAGCATGTCCAGTGAACCCAGGTAGTTTAATAGCTCTTTGGGATGTCTCAGGGGTCCTCTGAAGCATACCAAAGTCAGCTAGAAGTCAAGTTATTTAGGAAGTTTAGTCAATAAATATCAAAAGGGGTTATAACACTCAGTCAGATAGAATCATTTAGATCATTGTGAAACAATATATTCACTTAGCCAAAGTAACGAAGATTTCAAAGGTAAACATAGAACAGAACACTTCAGAGATAAAGAAGCTTAAAATCCATTATCAAAGGCAGTTCAACATCTCAAGAAAACTTGTATTAATGCACAAAACTCATCCTTTGGGGTCCACTATCCATAAAACCTTATCACTTTGTGTACCCACTACTCTGTTCTCCCATCCTGAAATAGCCACCTGTAAGTTAGACCTACTTCCTTTTCCCTTTGTAAA
Organism: Cervus canadensis; assembly: GCF_019320065.1. Taxonomy (NCBI): domain Eukaryota; kingdom Metazoa; phylum Chordata; class Mammalia; order Artiodactyla; family Cervidae; genus Cervus; species Cervus canadensis. The sequence goes on along the minus strand of NC_057386.1, from coordinate 56,513,089 downwards.
ATGTAATTTCATTCCTCATACTTTCTTTACTGAAAACACAATCCTACTTTCCTTAAGCAATGAAGAACTAACCTTTATATTAGCATTCTATAGATTGATGAACATAAATACCAGCGATAATTTCTTAAAAAAAAAAAAAATGCTTTCTTATAAGGACATCTCATGATGGCATCAAACATTATTCATTAATAGTCCAAAATCTTTAATTTCTCTGTAAGAGGAAGTTAGTGCTCAGTAATGAATGTTTCAGAATCTTATTTCATTTGGAAATGAGCAACCTGAGGTTTACTGAAACCTAGGTTTATTGAACTTAGCTAGTCAATAAATTTCTGTTACTTAGTTTAGCACATCCTAGAAGTTCATTTTACCAAACTCTAAAGGGATCGCTTTAGACAGATATTTCTAAAGTATAATCATTCTTAATAGAGTTTATTTAGAAGCTCATATCTAATTTACATTTTTTTAAAGTTTCTTCACTGGAGGTATGACCAATTTGTAACAGATATAAGAATATAACAGTATCTAACATAATAAACGTGGGCACAATTAAAATATTATGCTTAATGTTAATGACTCTTAGACATGTCTATATTAGATTAGCTAACAAACATTAATACTAAATATTTAATATTGAATATTTCCCAGTTAACATGAATCTGAAATTCATTTAGGTTAATTTCTCTTGTATTTAGAATCTTCTGATTTGTAAGTGCTTACTTTTCTTTAGGCCAATTCAATTAGAACTCATTTACAACTTCAGCAATATTATAAAAAAAAAAAAAAGTCACACACTGAGGCATACAGAAATCCAGACATTCAGACAGAGATCTCATAGTTTTCCGCTTGAGATTTAAAATGTCTCTTTGAACTCCCTACCCTACCCTCACCGCCCCCCCCCCTTTTTTTTTTTTTGCTTGAAATTCTAATTTGCCCAAGGATGAGGTCTCAGACTAAGTGGGCTGTGTATTTCAAGGACATGGAAAGGGTTAACCTCAAGCTTTTCCCTAGGCAATCCTTTTAATAAGCTAGTTGTTTTTAATTGTATATTCAAAAAGAACTAGTCTTGCAGTATCCAAGGGGAAAAGAAAAACAAAAAACATTTTAACCAGTTTTCTCTGGAGTCTAAAGAATATCATGGCCATCCTGTGTCAAAAAGTCATCTTTCCTTTCTGTAGTCAAAATTTTATAGCTAAAATATAGACCAAATAGTGCTCAAATTGACTCATATCAGGGGTATATCAGCTGATAAAAATCTTGGATTGTACCTCTGGTGGGAAGTGAGGTCTTTGTCACATCAGAAGAACCTGAAGGGTTAAGGGACTTTGCAGGAGTGGGGGAAGTTTAGTCCTTCTCCACCCACCTGGAGAGACAGGAGTAGTTACAAGGGAATTCTTTAGAATGTTAGGAGAGTTTTTGATCCCTCAGGCTTTTGAAAATAGGAGAAGGACCTGGACCAAAGGGAACTTCAGAATTATTTCCTAGAGGTCATGCGGATGGGATGTGAAAGGTCAAGTAGGGGTCATCTAGGAAATCTGGTGGAGAGAGACAGAGGGGGACAGGAGATAGGGAGGCAACAGAAAGACACATGTAGCATGAGTCCCTGAAATCTGGACTCTGACTGAGGGCCATGAGGGACTGAACATAAGAAAATTCAGGGTCCTTTCCCTTATTTTGGCAAAAGATAGTGTTCCATTGAGAGGCTATTTTTTGGGGGGTCCCCCAGTTTGTACTGGGGCCAGGCCTTTTGGAGGGTCAAAATCTTCCAGTTTCTGAGAATGTAGCCAAGGGACGAGTCTGAGAGAGGATCCTTGGATGTATCAGAACCCACTCTTAGCCTGCCTGCTCTAGAATGGGGGTACTGAGAGTCACTGACTAACAGAAAGACCTCCCTTTTGTCCCAGTGATCTCTCTCTGTGACTCATGGCACAAAATGGCCAACCAGCACAACAGTTGTGTCTGACAGTGAGAGGTGACCCCTGAGAACTGTGCGGCTAAGACACCATGTAACCTGGGCAGAGAAAGACAGATTCCCGGGAGCAACCGGGTGACTCACCGTTTGGTGATACCCTGAAACATGGAAGGCACTCTTGGTAAGGTTCAGAGGCAACACCCAGGCTCCTGTAAGTCAATCAGGACCAAACGGGAAAGAAGTCAAAGTGACAGGGAAGAAGTCTGAGGAATCCTCCTTACAATTCTATCAGGGAGGTGGTGGCCAGGGGACAATGGTCTGTTTTGCTTCAACCACTATGTGCCTGACATGGGGCACAGAAGTTGTCTTGCTGGGGGCAGATGCCCTTGTGGCCTGATACGTTCCACGTCCCCCTTATCCTCACACGGGAGTCTTCATGTGGCTGGTGCCCTAATGGCTTTTAAGTGCCTGACTTGTGCTCACACAATATTGCTTGGTCTAGTCCTTGGTTGGAAAGAAGACAAAGGAGAGGCCCTCATTCATTTGGGTGGCAGCTACTGGGGCGCTGTGAGCAGTGAGGCCTTTGGAACACACCAGAGGGTAACCCTGCCCAGAGTTCCTCAGCTGCTTCCACAACACTTGCCTGTTCTCAGAGGGTCCCTATGAGAAAGGAGAAGCCAGGAGGTGGGGAAGAGATCCCAAGTCCTGGTACGGGCCACCAAAAATTTCGTGGTCTGAGCATGGGTTGGAAAAGAACTTCCAGACATGAGAAAAAATGAAGGAAAAATAAAGTTGATTACAGTGGGAGACGCTGTTAGAACAGTGGGCCAGCTCAAGGGACAACCGATGTTGAACAGAGGTCCTTAGTCTTCTTTTATACCCAGGGTACAAGGAGAGTGGTAGGGGTCTTGCAGATCATTTGCTGATTTGATGAGGCACATATACTGGGTTGGGGAAGAGTAAGGCAAATTCCTTTTCTCTGTGTGGGGTAGGAGGGGAGATAGGTTATACTATTCAGGAGGACTTGAAATCCATTAGTAGTTACAAGAGGGAAGGAAGGACAAAAGGTTTTTTTTTTTTTTTTTTTTTTCCCATTCCTGCATTCCAAGACTCTGCTTGGTTTTATCTGCTTTTTTTCCTTGGATCACTACATTTTCCAATGAATCAGTTATTTGCATCAGGTGGCCAAAGTAATGGAGATTCAGTTTCAGCATCAGTCCTTCCAATGATTATTCAGGAATGAGTTCCCTTAGAACTTACTGTTTTAAAACCTTGCTATTCAAGGGACTCTCAAGAGTCTTCTTCAACACCACATTTCAAAAGCATCAAATCTTTGGTGTTCAGTTTTCTTTATGATCCAAGTCTCACATCCATACGTGACTACTGGAAAAACCATAGCTTTGACAAGATGGACATTTGTCAGCCAAGTAATGTCTCTGCTTTTTAATATGCTGTCTAGGTTGGTCATGGCTTTTCATTTCAGGGATTCAATCACCATCTGCAGTGATTTTGGAGCCCAAGAAAATGAAGTCTCTAATTGCTTGTCTGCAATGGAAGTCTGGTTTCCCCGTCTATTTGCCATGAAGCGATGGGACTGAATGCCATGATCTTAGTTTTTTGAATGATGAGTTTTAAGCCAGCTTTTTCATGCTCCTCTTTCACTTTCATCAAGAGGCTCTTTACTTCTTCTTCGCTTTCTGACACAAGGGTGGTGTCATCTGCATATCTGAGGTTATTGCTACTTCCCCCAGCAATATTGATTCTGGCTTGTGCTTCATCCAGTCCAGCCTTTTCCATTATGTACTCTGCATACAGTTAAAGAAGCAGGGTGACAATGTACAGTCTTGATGGACTCCTTTCCCAATTTGGAACCAGTCTGTTGTTTCACATGCAGTTCTAACTGTTGCTTCTTGACCTGCATACATATTTCTGAGGAGGCAGGTAAGGTGCTCTAATATTCCATCTCTTTCAGAATTTTCCAGTTTGCTGTGACCCACACAGTCAAAGGCTCTGACATAGTTATTAAAGCAATAATAGATATTTCTGTGGAATTCTCTTGTTTTTTCTATGATCGAACAGATATTGGCAATTTTACCTCTGGTTCTTCTGCCTATTCTAAATCCAGCTTGAACATCTGGAAGTTCTTGGTTCACATACTGTTGAAGCTTAAGTTGAAGCATTTTGAGTGTTTCTTTGCTCACATGTGATATGGATGCAATTGTGCAGTAGTTTGAACATTCTTTGACATTGTCTTTCTTTGGATTGGAATGAAAACTGACCTTTTCCAGTCCTGTGGCCACTCCTGAATGTTCCAAGATGTTCACATATTGAGTGAAGCACTTTCACAGCAACATCTTTCAGGATTTGAAATAACTCAACTGGAATTCCATCACCTCCATTAGCTTTGTTCATAGTGATGCTTCTTAAGGCCCACTTGACTTCACATTCCAGGATGTCTGGCTCTAGGTGAGTGATCACACCATTGTGATTGGCTGGGTCATTAAAATATTTTTTTGTATAGTTCTTCTGTGTCCTCTTGCCACCTCTTCTTAATATCTCCTGCTTCTGTTATATCCCTACCATTTCTCCCCTTTATTGTGCCCATCTTTGCATGAAATGTTCTACTGGTATCTCTAATTTTCTTGAAGAGATCTTAGTCTTTCCCATTCTATTGTTTTCCTCTATTTCTTTGCATTGATCACTGAGGAAGGCTTTCTTATCTCTCCTTGCTTTTCTTTGGAACTCTGCATTCAGATGGGTTTATCTTTACTTTTCTCCCTTGCCATTCACTTCTCTTCTTTTCTCAGCTATATGTACAGCCTCCTCAAATAACCATTTTGCCTTTTTGCAGTTATTTTACTTGGTGGTGATCCTGATCACTACCTCCTGTATAGTGTCATGAACCTCTGATCATAGTTCTTCAGGCACTCTGTCTGTCAGATTTAATCCCTTGAACCTATTTGTCACTTCCCCTGTATAATCATCAGGGATCTGATTTAGGTCATACCTGGGTGGCCTAGTGGTTTTCCCGACTTTCTTCAATTTAAGTCTGAATTTGGCAATAAGGAGTTCATGATCTGAGCCACAGTCAGCTCCTGGTCTTGTTTATGTTCAAGGTATAGAGATTCTCCATCTTTGACTGCAAACAATATAATCAATCTGATGTCAGTATTCTTAATGTGATGAGAATACCAGATCACATTACCTGCACCCTGAGAAAAATGTATGCAGGACAAGAAGGAACAGTTAGAGCTGGATGTGGAACAATGGACTAATTCTAAATTGGGAATGGAGTATGTCAAGGTTGTATATTGTTACTTTGTTTATTTATCTTATATGCAGAATACATCATTCAAGATGCCAGGCTGGACGAAGCATAAGCTGGAGTCAAGTTTCCAGAGAGAAATAACAACCTCAGATATGTAGATGATACCACTTCAGTGGCAGAAAGTGAAGAGGAACTAAAGAACCTCTTGATGAAGGTGAAAGAGAAGAGTAAAAAAGCTGGCTTAATACTCAACATTCAGAAAATGAAGATCATGGCATCTGATCATATCACTTCATGGCACAGTGTCAGATTTCATTTCCTGGAGCTCCAGAATCAATGTGGATGGTGACTGCAGCAATGAAATTAAAAGATGCTTGTTACTGGGAAGAATAGCTATGACAAACTCAGTGTATTGAAAAACAGACACATCACTTTGCCAACAAAGGTCCATCTAATCAAAGTTATGGTTTTTCTTGTCATGTATGGATATGATAGTTGGACTATAAAGAAGGCTGAGGGAGAAAGAATCCATGCTTTTGAACTTATGGTGTTAGAGAAGACAAAGTCCCTTGAACAGCAAGGTGATCAAACCAGTCAATCCTAAAGGAAATCAACCCTGAATATTGATTGGAAGGACTGACATTGAGGCTGAAGCTTCAATACTTTGGCCACCTGATAGGAAGAACCAATTCCTTAGAGAATACGTTGGGAAAGATTGAGGACAAGAGGAAAAGAGGGCAACAGAAGATCAGACAGTTGGATGGCATCACTGACTCAACAGACAAGAGTTTGAGCAACTCTGGGAGATAGTGAAGGACAGGGAAGCCTGGTGTGCTGTAATCCATGGGGTTGCAAAGAGTCGGACATGACTTAGCAACTGAACAATAACAGCAGAAATTTTGAGTCAAAAACTGAAGAATGGATAAGCATGACAAGGTAAAGGGGGTACAGAATGACAAGTTTTCTAAGGGAGAAGAGCTTCATTTTCAATTATCTTAAGTATAGAGGGAACACCAGTGCATTTTAAGAACTGAGATCGCAGTATAGCTGGAGCTCAAACAGCTAGAGACAGAGTGGTATTTTATAGGGCAAAAGGAAATAGGCAACTCAAAATAATAAGCAAGGATTCCATTCTTGATTGGAATTCGCTGAAAAGTTTGAGGAAGAAAAATAGCATCAAGTTGTATTATAGTTACAAGAATTTTTCCAAAGTCACTTCTAATACACATCTCATCTTGGCAGAATTGTTTCAATGTGCACTAATTGTTGAGCTTAAACTCCCACAAAAAGTCAAAGGAGAGGCACTAAATATGTAAACATAAATATCCACTTAAGAGAGAAAGCATGTTGAAGTGCTACAGTGGAGAGTACAAAATTGCTGACTTTCAAGGGTGAAACAACTACCTGAGGAGAGCATTAGGGATAACTCTGAGATTGCTGTGGATAAATTGTTTTTGTTGTTGAGTCACTCGGTCATGTCCAACTCTTTGTGACCCAACGGACTGCAGTACACCAGGCTTCCCTGTCCTTCACCATCTCCCTGAGCTTGCTCAAAGTTATGTCCATCGAGTCGGTGATGCCATCCAACCATTTCATCCTCTGTCATCCCCTTCTCCTCCCACCTTCAATCTTTCCCAGCATCAGGGTCTTTTCAAATGAGTCAATTCTTTGCTTCAGGTGGCCAAAGTATTGGAGCTTCAGCTTCAGCATCAGTCCTTCCAATGAATATTCCAGGTTGATTTCCTATAAGATTGACTGGTTTGATCTCCTTGCAGTCCAAGGGACTCTCAAGAGTCTTCTCCAGCACCACAGTCAAAAAGCATCAGTTCTTTAGTGCTCAGCCTTCTTTATGGTTCAACTCTTACATCCATGCATAAATACTGAGAAAACCATAACTCTGACTAGATGGACCTTTGTTGGCAAAGTAATGTCTCTGTTTTTTTAATATGCTCTCTAGGTTTCTCATGGCTTTTCTTTCAAGGAGTGAGTGTCTTCTATTTCATAGTTTCAGTCACCATCTGCAGTTACTTTGGAGCCCAAGAAAATAAAGTCTGTCATGGTTTCCATTGTTTCCTCATCTATTTGCCATTAAGTGATGGGACTGGATGCCATGACCTTAGTTTTTTGAATCATGATCTTTAAGTCAGCTCTTTAATGGTGATATTTACTCATTATTACTATATTTTTTTCCCCCAGGATAGTTGCCGGGTCAAAGGGAAAGTATGTTTGAAAGATGTTTGATACATACCAAATTCTAAGGTGGCTCTTTTTGGTGTTGAAGTGGTATGAAAATTACATAAGGATATTTTGCCCTATTTTTGTTTATGAGAGGCATTTTGTGTTACTACATTTTGTGTCCATTAACAGCCAACATGATGTATTAGAGAATTAATAGGTTTTCAAATTACAGTATCCTGGGTTTGAATTTTGACTCTGCATTCAGGAGCTATTTAGCCTACCTATGCTCAGTATTCTTCATTATAACAAAATTATTCCTTCTCCTTCTACAGCTCAGCTGCTTCTACTATATAATACCAGTATGCTAATTACTCTTATTCTCACCAATATACAATATTTGTGGATTTTAATAATATATTCATACATAAGGGTAGAATACTGCCCAGATAAAACTGTCAGATTATCTAAAGATCTGGGGATGTGGTACGGAGAGAAAAAGAGTAATACTGATATGGCTCACTTTATTTTAAAAACAAAAGAGAACAACTTTGTAACATAAAGACACAACCACTCCACCACACAAGTTTGTCTAAACTAACTACCAAGGAAAATAATTTAGCAGATAGATCACTATGCCATACACTTGCAATTTGTGTAACTGTAGAAGATCTGCTTTTGAATCAATGGAGAAAGCTGGAGTGTAGGGATAAATTTGTACTTTTCAGCAGTACTAATAACCTCTATTCAGCCTCTAATATAATATTTGAGATCAGTTTTCAGGTTTCCAGTATGATGTGTTATTAAACAGGGCACTTTTATTTTTCTATTAGTAGTACATCAACAACAATAGGTGACAAGTAAGTATTTGTTAAACCAACAAATGAGCAGATGCATGGCTGAAGTTTTTGTAAGTCAAAGTGTATCAATCAAACAACTTTAAATACCTAGAGCCAACATAACTTGTAATACTTTTAGTGTTCCCTTAGTGACACCTTTGCTTAAATCAATAAGATTAAAAATATTTAAAAAGCTAATATAAAATGCCTAGTCCAATGTGTATTATAAAGTAAATATCACTAAATTGTAGTTGTTACAGTTACTAATGAAAAAGATAGAAACTCTTAGAGGAAACATACATTTGTTTCAACCTAGTGTTGACCTAAAATTGCAAAAATCAGTTTGTATTTTTATTCAAGTATTGAGATTTTTATTTAAAAAATATAATAACACACACACAAACACACACATATATTAGAAGTGAATTCTATTTATAGTGTTCCTGAGTTGGAGGTGGAGTTTGGAGGAGAGAAGAGGATTGGGGAGTTAATATCCTAGGTTCCTTTTTGTTCCTGATCCTGATCCCTTTTTTGGTTTTTTACCTGCTTGGGTATTTACTGAAACAGTAAATGAAATAATTTTTGAAGCAAAAGACAAATACTTTATTCATTGGCCAAGGAATGGAGAAAGGGAGCTTATACTCTGCAAGTGCCTTCTCTCTGATTACAAGTGGGGCAAGCTTTTTTTTTTTTTTTCCTTTTTCTTTTCTTAGGAAAAAAAAGGGGGGGGGGAGTGAAGGATGCTATAGGGGATGGCAGTCCTCATCATCCTAACTCATGGAAATAGGTGATGATTTCCTAGAATGGGGTCTGTGCCTCTTTTCTGCCCTTTTATGGACCTTTGGGGTTTAGGTCAATCGCAGGTAGAACAAACATGGTGCTGTTGAGAGGGTAACAGGCAGGAAGGCCAGGGGTCTCCAAATGGAGGAAACAGGCTACACGTGTCAGACACTTTTTATCTCTCAAGCAGCAAAAGGAAACAAACTACAAGGGTCAGATTGTTTGTTTTCTTGTCTTTCCCTTCCCTATACAAAATTAGGAGCAGGTTTCTTTTAAAATGTGTGTTGCCATGATGACAACTGGTTCCACCTGAACTTAACTTTTCTCAAATCTTGAGCTAACAAATGTATTTTTCTTGTGGAAATGTTTTTCTTAAGTTATGTCAATGAACTATGCATTTACCCTAAACTCTGTCTTTCTTCAAGTTGTTTCCTCCTAAGACTCAGACGTTCAACATATCAGTATGGTTTAATCATAAAACAATGTTCTCCTAATCTAGGTTAATGATACTATGTATTTGCTTGGAAATCTGCCTTTCTTCAAGATTCATGTCAAATCTTTTATGGCCCAGGATAGCTCACATTGTGCCAATGTCGTCTCAAAATGCATGTTGTGGGTGAGGTGCCTGGTGCCACTCTCTGAGTTTTGAGACATTTCCTTCCTCTAATTAGCAGCCTGCTAGTAGATATATGACTTCCTGTTAAAGACTAGCAGGGGGTCACTCTTTCTGCCCCCTTCTGATATTTGTGTCAGAAGCCTTCTACATCTCCTTTATACTCTAATAAAACTTTATTACACAAAAGTTCTGAGCAATCAAGCCTAGTTACTGGCCCCAGATCGAATTCTTCTTCTCTGGAAGTCAATAATCCTGGCATTTTTCTCAGCTCAGCAGCAACCTTTCATTGTCAGATGGGGATTTTAACATTAAAATAAGATGATAATGAGCTGTATAGTGGCCTTTGTCCCAACTTAGATGTTCAGCCAGTTTATAGGAGTTTCTTTTTGTTTAACCCTATTATTCCTGTCCTGTAAATAAGCCAGAAGAAACAGTCAATTTTGATTTTCCACAAGTTCGTCCAGAGGGAGGTTTTTATTAGAAAGATGTGGGGCTTAGGAGGGTGCTTCCTTGCTTCATTGCTCAAAGCAGGTATACTTGTGTTTTATAGAGACAGTTTGAGCATGGGTTAGGTACCTTCTGGTTGCTTGGGTGACACTTTTGAGCAGTTCTGATTTAATAGGGATCAGAGATACTTTGACTCAGTCCAAATACACTAGTACATTTGTTGCTGGAGTATTTGATTTTTATTCTGGTGACATCAGAAGAGCAGAAGAAAATTAAACAACAAATTCCATTAAAAAATAAATGTTATGGCACCACCAGGAGTTAAGAAGAAAAGACTTCTCTCTTAGAAGCCTGCCAAAAGATGTGTGGCATTTGTGGTTTTGACACTTTTCTGAATCAGTAAGAGAAATACCAGAGTAATCAGAGTAGATGTACCATTAGAGTGACCATTTCAACAGTGATAATGATTTCAGAGTAGTTTTGAGCAACTGAATCTGACATGTCTCAGGGTCAGTCTTGGATCTTGAGAATGACTGGAAAATCATACAGAAATTCAAAGATGGTGAACTAGACTAAGAATGACCATGCCAATTACCATTAGGAGTACGTGCGACCCATTGAGAAGTGTTCCAGGGAAAGAGTGGAAGATTCTTATACTATTCTCATCCTCTTGACTTAACATCCATAGATACCAAATGAAAGTAAAAAGATAAATTTTTAAAATACATTTTGTTCTTCTGAACAAGATTTCACACTTTTTATAATGGGAAGGGGGAATACAAGATTATGACTTATGTGTCTTCTTTTTTTTTTTTTCAAATTCCTTATCTTTTTTTTTTTTTTTTTTTTTTTTATTAGTTGGAGGCTAATTACTTTACAATATTGATGGGGAATACATGTAAATCCATGACTGATTCATGTCAATGTATGACTTATGTGTCTTAACACAAGCTTTCTAATTTTATACATTGATTGCTATTCTAAACACCCTATTTATTGCCTCTGCTTTTCTCTGTAAATAACACAATATAGTTGTATCCTGTACATATGTAATTACTTAATAAATGCTTGTTCATTTCCCCTAGAAATATTTGTTCTTAACATTAACTTTGGTGAAAATATTTTAATTGCATTCACTTTTATATATGATTGTGTAAAATAAAGACATCGAACTGTTGGATAGTATCACTGATTTGATGCACATGAGTTTGAGCAAGCTCCAGGAGTTTGTGATGGACAGGGAACCCTGGGGTGCTGCAGCTCACGGGGTTTCAAAGAGTTGGACACGACTGAGTGACTGAACTGAAATGGAATTAACAAAATAGCAATTAGGTCATTTATCATTAAACTTAAGGAAACAGGAATAAATATGTTGATAGAAGCATATGAAATAGAGCCATCTTACTGAAATTAAATGAGACCAGGAAGCTTTTCCTACAAAGTGATTCAACCTTTCAAATCTATGATTCTTTTCAGTTTTTGTAAAGCATAGAAACAAAATTAAATCAATCAGTGATCCAAAATTAATGTAATGATTCAAATATTACATCTTAAAAAATATCTAGCTGTGGATGTGAACTACCATGACATAGAAACTCATCTCTAGACAAAAATGTTGTTGGATAAAAAGAGATAACTACATTAGTATTTTTCAAGATATATATAAATGTAAAATACAATTTTTTTCAAACATTATTAATATAAGTGAGATTTTTAAAACACATATTAATCTTATTATTTTGTTTAAAAACACTGAATACTTCTCAATGCTTCCAGGATAAAGTTTAGACTTGGTCCTAGGGGATATAAGCCAGTAATTCTCTAGTCTTATTCTATTTAATTAAGCCCAGGCTTACCATTTCTCTTCATTTCAAAATAAATATTTCTTAAAATTCCTTTAGATTATGGACCCTTCTAAGAATCTGATAAAACATATGGACCTGTCCCCCAGGGTGTACCTAGTTATCCAGATTTAGCTCTAGTGTCATATTTACAATGAAGACTTAACCAACTGCCACAGGCAGAATTCACTCTCCTGACTTGATAAGCACATGTAGTACTGTATTATTTGAGAACATGATCAGACTTGTAGTTCATGAGACTGTACATTCTGTCAGGAATCTTGTCTTATTTATCTTTAAATTTCAAGTTTCTATTGAGTTTAGTATAGAGTAGTAACTTAAATTTAGTCATTTGTAAAACAAATGAAGATTCCTGTTGGGTTTGCTTAAGTTATTTTAAAACAGTAGATTTTGAAAAGAAACAAGGTAAATGAGTACAGTAAATGAGCAGTCATGGCCTATACATCCAGAGTGAAGTAAGCCAGAAAGAAAAACACCAATACAGTATACTAACGCATATATATGGAATTTAGAAAGATGGTAACGATAACCCTGTATGAAAGGCAGCAAAAGAGACACAGACGTATAGAACAGTCTTTTGGACTCTGTGGGAGAGGGCAAGGGTGGGATGATATGGGAAAATGGCATTGAAACATGTAAATTATCATATGTGAAACAAATCGCCAGTCCAGGCTCAATACATGTACAGGGAGCTCTGGGATGACCCAGAGGGATGGGATGGGAAGGGAGGTAGGAGAGAGGTTCAGGATGGGGAACACATGTACACCCATGGAGGATTCATGTCAATGTATGGCAAAACCAATTCAATATTGTAAAGTAAAGATAAATAAATAAACAAATAAAACTGAAAATAATACAGTTATTTTAAATAATGAACAAATAATCATGAATATCTTGTGTGATGACATAAGAAAACATACATGTGTCTGTTGTCTATGTGCCTATTATCTAAGTGATTTTTCCGAAAGTAACAGGTTAGTCACTCAGTCGTGTCCAACTCTTTGTGACCTCCTGGACTGTAGCTCTGTCCTTGGAATTCTTCAGGCAAGAATACTGGAGTGGGTAGCCATTCCCTTTTCCAGAGGACCTTCCAGAGCCAGGAATTGAACCTGGGTCTCCCGCATTAGAGGAAGAGTCTTTATTGTCTGAGCCACCGGAGGAGCCCCTCCGAAAGTAAAAGGGAAACACAAACATAGAAGGTTAACATTACTTTAATCACACTCTTCTTCTTTGGAGGTGTTTCATCTCATGAGAAACACGTTAACTCCTGGAATCAGCAGGCACACGCTTTGGGCGCAGTCTCTTCTGTGTGATCTTAAGTAAGGCTTTTAAGTGGTAGAACGCTAATCTATGCACGTATTTTCAAGATGTGGATGGTGTTTAAGAAAGTGATAGTTGCTCAGTCACGTCTGACTCTTTTTGATCCCATGGACTGTAGCCCAAAAGGCTCTTCTGTCCACTGGGATTTCCCAGGCAAGAATCCTGGAGTGGGTTGCCATTTCCTTCTCCAGGGGATCTTCCCAACCCAAGGATCAAACCCATGTCTCCTGTAATGCAGGTGACTTCTTTACCATCTGAGCCACTAGGAAGATTAGAATGTGTAAGAAGATAAGAGTAATAAAACTATATATATATGTATTATATATATGTATGTATTATATATTATATATAAATTATTATAAATATATATTATATATAAATTACTATATAATATATATTATAAATACATATTATATATAAATTATTAAATAAATATATATTATAAATATATATTTATAAATATAAACATAAACATAAAATATAATATTGTATTGTAATTATAATTATATAATATAAATACATTATATAATATATAAATATATATTTATATAAATATATAAATTATTATATATAAATTATTATAAATATACATAAATGAGTATAGTAGATGAGCATTCATGGTATGCAGATTCATGTTTTTTTTAATTTAAAAAATGAACAAATAATCATGAATGTCTTATGTGATAACACAAGATGTGTGTGTGTGTATATATAGCTTATGTTGGTGATCATAAGAGGCCATGCAAAATAACTTCAAGCTTAAATCATTATACAAGTAACAGCTATTGTTAAGTTATAGTTGTTATACAATTATATAACCACTTAAGCTAAAAAAAAATGAGAAATAAAAAATCCAAACCCTTGATGTTCTATATGTAGATAGATACAGTTAAACTCTTGAAACATTACTATATAGATAAATTTTGGTGACAGGGTGTTAATTCAAATATAGTTCAGTTCAGGATCTTCCATGTATCCTTAACACAGGGCAAAGATGAAATAATTACTGCTTTTCTTATTTTTAAAATTAGCTATATAGGAGAACCCACATTGAGTATAAACTAAAAACTGAGCAACAAGTAAGAAAATTTTACAAACATCCAAGGATGAGTTTCTACGTATTCAGTATATGTTAATGTAGTTTGGATTAATTACTATAGCATAGGAGTACACGTATAGAGTACATACAACTTAATGGTGTATATATTATTATTACCAGTTTATAGATGAGAAAAAGGAAGCTTAGCTAATTTGAGTTCTTATTGGCCACAACATAACTGCGGTGAAAAAGCATTGAGATAAAGGTTAGATCTGCCTGACACTGACAGTTTTTCTCATTCTGCTCTGTCCATTCCATCTCAAAAATCTCATCCTATTAGAGTATAACCAGCTCTTCTTGAGAAACTTAAGATCCTGCAGTACCACCAAAAAAATAGAAAAAAAAAAGTTGTCCTTTAACTCACTTATGCTCTTTTATAGAAAAATTAACTGGACCATATTAACAGATGCTAGTGAGAGAAAAGTAGGTTAGGGGGAAAAAATGCAACATTTTCCAGAGTGACCAGAATGAAAACTCAAGATGTCAAAACCCAGCTATTACCTGCAGCAGTGATAGGAAGGGTTTGCTACTGGTTAACAAGAAGGTGGAGAGTCTATCCTGATATCCTGGAGGTATGAACATGGATGGAAGTATTTCAGCAACTTTCAGGGGATGTGTTATATGTGTCTTATTACCTGAGGAATGCACCAATTATGTGAAAATGTCAACTGGTTTCCTTACCTGACTTTGAGTAATACCGTTCAAGAAAATAAAAAATGTCCAGAGTCAGTATGCAAAAATTATACAAGATGGACATATAAAAAGAATTGCTTTCTTGAAGTGGCATAGGCAAATACAAATATTTCAAGAGTACATTTTTTTTTTTTTAATGAGAGAGAAGAACAAAAAGGAAAGGAGAAACAATCTATTCCTACAGAAGTAATCCAAGAATTTTAACACTGAAAGTATTTTCTGAGTTAATAAATCATAAAATAAGAATTAAATCATACATTGTATAATTATATGTCATATACACAAACATAACACAGATGCACACACATTGTATTATAAATATAGAGGCACAATACGTATAGGGACATATACATCTAGAAGGAGAGTCATTAAACGGGTGTGATATTTCTCTCCCCACTAGTAAAAGTGTGCTTTCTCTATTTTCTACAATGAAAACGGAATATTTACTTGTAATATAAATATGTACCTTGTCCCAAAGATTTTCTTTTTCTTTTTTTTTCATTTATTTATATTAGTTGAAGGCTAATTACTTTACTATATTGTAGTGGTTTTTTGCCATACGTTAATATTAATCAGCCATGAATTTACATGTGTTCCGCATTCTGAACCTCCCTCCTACCTCCCTCTCCATCCCATCCCTCCAGGTTATCCTAGTGCACCAGCCCTGAGTGCATCAAACCTGGACTGGTGATCTGTTTCACAATTGATAATATACATATATCAATGCTATTCTGTCCCATAGGTTTTCTATGGAAAATCTATAAGGATTATGAGGTTTATAGAAATGTAGTTTCTGTAGGAAAATACCTTTAATGATGTGTAGTTAATGATGTGTAGGGATGCCCTTTTTAGCAAGAGTTACATTTTGTGGAAGACCTGGTTTGATCCCTGGGTTGGGAAGATCTCTTGATGAAGGAAAACACTACCCATTACAGTATTCTGGCCTGGAGAATTCCATGGGCTATATAGGCCATGGGGTCGCAAAGAATTGGACACAACTGAGGGACTTTCCGGAGAAAGCAATGGCACCCCACTCTAGTACTCTTGCCTGGAAAACCCCATGGACGGAAGAGCCTGGTAGGCTGCAGTCCATGGGGTCACGAAGAGTTGGACATGACTGAGCTACTTCACTTTCACTTTTCACTTCAATGCTTTGGAGAAGGAAATGGTAACCCACTCCAGTGTTCTTGCCTGGAGACTCCCAGGGACGGCGGAGCCTGGTGGGCTGCCGTCTATGGGGTCACACAGAGTCGGCCACAACTGAAGCGACTTAGCAGCAGCAGCAGCAGAGGGTCACTTTCTCTTATTTTCACATACACTATTGCTTATATCAATAATCAAGGGTAACCAGAGATGATATACTTTTTATTTTTGCTCTGGAATGTTCTGTTTCATGTTTGGTTCTGGGATTATTTGCAATGACGTATAACATTCTTTGTCTCTGCTATATATTTTACTTAGTACAAATGGGTGGTAGATATTTTTCTTCTGCTTTCTCCACCTTGCAACATCTAGCAGCTGAAGTCTTATCCACATTTAAAGAATCAGTTCAGTTCAGTCATTCAGTCCTGTCTGACTCTTTGCAGCCCCGTGGACTGCAGCAGGTCAGGCCTCCCTGTCCATCACCAACTCTCAGAGCTCACTAAAACTCATGTCCACTGAATTGGTAATGCCATCCAACCATCTCATCCTCTGTCCCCCCCTTCTCCTCCTGCCTTCAATCTTTCTCAGCATCAGGGTCTTTTCCAATAAGTCAGTTCTTCACATCAGGTGGCCAAAGTATTGGAGTTTCAGCTTCAGCATCAGTCCTTCCAATGAACATTCAGGACTGATTTCTTTAGGATGGACTAGTTGGATCTCCTTGCTGCCCAAGGGACTCTCAAGAGTATTCTCCAAAACCACAGTTCAAAAGCATCAATTATTTGGTGCTCAGTTTTCTGTATAGTCCAACTCTCACATCCATACATGACTACTGGAAAAAACAAACCTTTGACTAGATGGACCATCTAGTCATTGTGGTCCACAATTATTGTGGCTGGCACAATAATTTCTCTGCTTTTTAATATGTGGTCTAGGTTGGTCATAACTTTCCTTCCAAGGAGCAAGCATCTTTTAATTCCATGGCTGCAATCACCATCTACAGTGATTTGGGAGGCCCAAAAAATTAAGTCTATTACTGTTTCCATTGTTTCCCCATCTATTTGCCATGAAGTGATGGGACCAGATGCCATGATACTAGTTTTCTCAATGTTGAATTTTAAGCCAACTTTTTCATTCACCTCTTTCACTTTCATCAAGAGGCTCTTTAGTTCTTCACTTTCTGCCATAAGTGTGGTATCATATGCATATCTGAGGTTATGGACATTACTCCAGGCAATGTTGGGTTCAGCTTGTGCTTCATCCAGTTCATTTCTCATGATGTACAATACATATAAATTAATAAGCAGGCTGACAATATATAGCCTTGACATACTCCTATCCTGATTTGGAACCAGTGTGTTGTTCCATGTCCAGTTCTAACTGTTGCTTCTTGACATGCATACAGATTTATCAGTAGGCAGATCAGGTGGTTTGGTATTCCCATCCCTTTAAGAATTTTCCACAGTTTATTGTGATCCACACAGTCAAAGGCTTAGTTATAGACAATAAAGCAGAAGTAGATGTTTTTCTGGAACTCTCTTGTTTTTTTGACGATCCAACAGATGTTGGTAATTTGATCTCTTGCTCCTTTCTCTTTTCTAAATCCAATACGAACATCTGGAAGTTCACGGTTCACATACTGTTGAAGCCTGGCTTGGAGAATTTTGAGTATAACTTTGCTAGCATGTGAGATCAGTGCAATTGTGCTGTAGTTTGAGCTTTCTTTGCCATTGCCTTTCTTTGGAATTGGAATGAAATTTGACATTTTTCAGTCCTGTGGCCACTGCTGAGTTTTCCAATTATGCTGGCATATTGAGTGCAGCGTGTTCACAGCACCATCTTTTAGGATTTGAAATAGCTAAACCAGAATCTCATCACCTCCAGTAACTTTGTTTCTAGAGATGCTTCCTAAGACCCACTTGACTTTGCATTCCAGGAAGTCTGGCTCTAGGTGAGTGATCACACCATCATGATTATCTGAGTCATGAAGATCTTTTTGTATAGCTCTTCTGTGTATTCTTGCCACCTTTTCTTAATATCTTCTGCTTCTGTTAGGTCCATGCCATTTCTGTCTGTATTGTGCCCATCTTTGCATGAAATGTTCCCTTGGTATCTCTAGTTTTCTTGAAGAGATCTCTAGTCTTTCCCATTTTATTGTTTCCCTCGACTTCTTTGCATTGATCACTGAGGATTTTTTTATTTTTTATTTTCTCTCTCTCTCTCTTTCCTTCCTCTTTTTTGGAAATCTTCACTCAAATGGCTATACCTTTCCTTTTCTCCTTTGCCTTTTGCTTCTCTTCTTTTCTCAGATATTTTTAAGGCCTCTTCAGACAACCATTTTGCCTTTTTGCATTTATCTTTCTTAGAGATGGTCTTGATCACTGCCTCCTGTACAAAAACATGAACCTCCATTCATAGTTCTTCAGGCACTCTATCAGATCTAATCCCTTCAATCTATTTGACACTTCCACTGTATAATTGTAAAGGATTTGATTTAGGTCATACCTGAATGGTCTAGTGGTTTTCCCTACTTTCTTCAATTTAAGTCTGAATTTGGCAATAAGGAGTTCATGATTTGAGCCACAGTCAGGTCCCAGTCTTATTTTTGTTGACTTTATAGAGTTTCTCCATCTTTGGCTGCAAAGAATATATTCAATCTGATTTTGATATTTACTTATAAACCTCTGTGGGTGGAAAAATCTGTATGAAGTCTGGCCTCTTGCCATTAGAATACAGGCATATGACCCAGGTTTGAACAATCAAAAGTGTCTAGCCTAGCAGAAATTTTGGTGTAGGTGTAAGCAGCAACATATTAAGCTTAGAGAGACAGCAGTGGCAGAACATGACAACAGAATCTATAGACCAGTAGAAGTGGTTTTTGCAAGCATTGTGATCTACCACTTGACAGGGATAGTAGCCCTGCCATCACTCTACTGCTTTTGTGGCATGATCTTGGCTGTGTTTCTAACAGGCTTCCATTGCTCTGTCAATTTTCAAAATTTCATTCTGAAGCTTTCCTCTCAATTCATTAATGTGCCAACCATCATTTTAATAGATTTACTTTTTATCAATATCAGATCAGTCAAATTTGGTTCATGTTACTTGGTTTGACTAATACATTGTGTGAAGAAGTTGTTCTAGGGGAAAACAAGTAAAACAGCTTCCTGGAATGTATCCTTTTTCATTTTGAGGTTTGAGATAGAGATATAAAGATCTCATAGTACAGGTGATACTTTATTTATTTATTTATTTTTCCAATTAAATGCTGTGTCATTGGCAAAGATAGAAGGAAATCAAATGTGGATACCCTGAGCACACAAATGGTGTTAAAAACTGAATTTGGCTTATTAGACCATAGTTTATGATATTTCAGCAATATTTTTTGGCTAAGGAATGCTGTACTTCTTACCAGAGCTGATAGGAAAATCAGCATTTCATTGCTCAAAAAAGTGAGGAATTTAAAGTTGTTACTAAGGAGGAAAGTACCCTACTCATATGACATTGTTTATCACTGAGAACAGTAGATGTTCATTCACAAATATGCACTTAGTACTTTCTCTGTGTCAAGCAGTATTTGCTAAAAAAAAAAAAAAAAAAGAAAAATATGAGCAATCTTTGTTCTCAAATAGTATTCCTTTGATACTCTCTTAATTACTCTTTATTTTATCATAATGTTCCAGACATTTTTTTGGTAACCTATTCATTTGTGAATTTCTTAGGGATGTGTGACTTTTCTTTGATTTATGTTCCTAGCACATAACACAATCTCTGATACATAATTGGCATTCAAGAAATGGATATTGACAATAAATGAATGGATGAATAAACAAATTTTATTTAAAAAACAGAGTAAATTTTAAAAATCTTATTGGTCGTATTAGCAATTCATGTCAGGCAGTATCCCATAGAACAAACAGAAAGAGCTGTACAAAATTAAAGACTTTGGTAGGCAGAACTTGGTAGGACAAGAAAGCTATTAGTACTAGCAAAGTATTGGTTGTTTGTGGCAAGGTCACCTTACTTGGGGGGACAGCAGTAGTCTATCAGGCTGATTACTTCATTAGCACTGGCCAGTTAACTCCAGATTGACCAGTTAAGATTCTATTCCTGGGAGAAGTTGAAACTGTAGTTAAGTTAGGTATTAAGTCTTGATTTTATTATGTAGGTTTACCACAAATAGTTCCATTTTGGGTCTGCTGTCTCTTTTTTTAAAAATAGAAGGGGGAAAAAAAAAAAAAAACCTGGCATTACCAGTCAGTAGGTGAAGCAATCATGTTCAATGAATGAGTTTTATTTGAGTTCCACAAAATTTGATTATCAGTGACATGAAGAAACACAGAAGGCAAGCTTATCAAGTTCACAGATATTCTACAGATGTGAGGAATTCCTAAAATACATGATGACAATCAGAAATCTCAATATGTATCATCTAGTACAACTCAACAAAATATTTAAACAAATTTACCCTAAAATATTTTCTTATGGTTATAAACACATAGTCAACTGTCTATGAGGGCCTAAATTTGTTGTTGTTTTAGTCACTAAGTCATGTCCAACACTTTTGTGACCCCATGGTCTGTAACCTGCCATGCTCCTCTGTCCATGGGATTGCCTAGGCAAGAATAGTGGAGTGGGTTGCCATTTCATTCTCCAGGGGATCTTACTGACCCGAGGATCAAACTCATGTTTCCTGAATTTCTTGGGGATTCTTTATCACTGAGCTACCAGGGAAGCCCAGCACCTTGAATAGACCTGGCTTAAACACAGATAATAAAACAAGGAAAATAAACAAATGAAATGTGGTGATAACACTGACAGCACACTCAGTGAAGCAGCAGTGTAACAGGACTCCTGTTAAAGCTAGTCCTGTCTGTGAGCAAGGGAGGAACCTGTCCCCTCAGCACTGCTCTGGTCAGACTCTGCATCCAAATCCCTTCTCAGCTGCAATGAATGTAAAGCTCACCGGAGGAGCAGAACACTTGCAGAAAAGGATGATCTTCACAGTGAAGTATGTGAAAGTCACAATATACACATTATGATATACAGCCTGAAGAAATGTAGTCTAGAAATAGTGTGAGGAGTCACTGATCCTTTCTCCTGGGTCCTGGTGTGCACAAGGTTTCGTTTGGGCCTTCCAAGAGTCTCTGTTTCCCCAGTCCTCTGGAAGTTCTGTAATCAAATCCTGCTGAATTTCAAAGTCAGATTACTGGGGATACACAGTCCCTTTGCCAGATCCCTCAGTTGGGAAGTCTGTTGTGGGGCCTAGAACCATGAGTCATTGGAAGGACTGATGCTGAAGCTGAAGCTCCAACACTTTGACCACCTGATGCAAAGAGCCAATTCATTGGAAAAGACCTTGATGCTGGGAAAGATTGAAGGCAGGAGGGGAAGGGGACAACAGAGCATAATATGGTTGGATGGCATCACGGACTCAATGGACATGAGTTTGAGTAAGCACTGGAACATTGTGAAGTACAGGGAAGCCTGGCATGCTGCAGTCCATGGGGTCACAAAGAGTCAGACATGACTGAGTGACTGAACAACAACTACAGTGTAATTAACTCAAGATGTGAGGGATTGGAGTTCTACTGTTCAATACTTTTTCCAGACTAGGCATGAGGCAGATATTAAGAACTGAGGTAGCAAATTAGTGACTCAAAAGGCAGATGAGGGATGATCAAGGATCAAAAGCAAATGAATAGATAACCTGATTCATATTATTACCAGAAGAGGTAAGTCTTTTCTGTGCTTTAAAGATTAGCATTGTACCACATTATTAAGATAAGGACAAATACATGCATATTTGTAGGAGAGATAAACTAAAGTGCTCAAAAACATATCTAAAGAAATGTTTGTTTTTCTAGGAATTTTCTAATAAAATACCTAATAATTTCCAGAAGTGATTTAAGTACAAAGAAGACATTGAACATGGCAGATAGGGGTAGGGATGATTAGGTCCAATTTCTTGCTCTGGAATTTTGAGAGAAATTAAAAATGTAAGGTATATCATAGAAGAAAATCTTAGTTTGAGTAAATGTTTTGATAAAAGGAATTCTTAGGATCATTTCCAGTTTAAAAACTCTCTGCCTTTACTCAACTTACAAAAGTGATAGACTTTTTTTTTTTTTAATTCAGCAAAAATCACAACTAAGAAACGTTTTTAAATGTTGTATTATAGAAATGCTTAGGGAAAACAATTATTAAAATGAAGCAATTATGTGTGTTCATGCTAATTATTTACACAGAAAGGAAAACTAAAGAGCATCTTTTAACTTTTAAAAAGAATTTCTTCTATTTGGAAGTAACAACACAGACTCTGAGACTATCTGAATTAAATTATGAGGTCCAATATTTTCTAACTCTGTGGTCTTTAACAAGTTAGTCAACTTGTCTTTGCTTCACTTTTCTTGCTTGGCAAATCAAGATAATGATTGTATCCTAAATTGAACAAGATAATAAAAATTTAGAAAAATATATTTTATGTGATAAACACATAAAGGCTTGATTAAATTTTTGTTTTAAATAAAATATTTTTGAGAAGTATATTTGATATAGTGGATGTGTGTCTGTTACAATACACATTCATAATGTTTAAAACCTTGGAATCACAACTCTAGTGAAGGAAACGAATAAGCTGTTATAATTCCAATAATTATGTTGACTGTCACAGTCGGATGCAGTGAGTGATAAGGCAGAATCTATAGTGATATGAGATAAAAGAGGAAAAATAGAAGAAAGATTGTTGGAAAGATAGAACTTCTGTGTTGAATTTAAAGAGTGAAAAAAGATTTGTAGCTCAGTGTATATCAATCTTATTTTTCCAATAACATACATTTTTGGTAATATTCTCTCTTAAAGGTTTTGGTTGTTTTTTCCTTTTCAAAATTGTAACATTAGTATGAGAAATGTTCTTTACACAGTGTCAATGGAGACTGCAAAGAACATAGAGCTTTATTGGGGGTCATGGGAATTGAAATTTGTAAGACACATATTTGGGCAAAACTGAAAGGTCATTCTAGGAAGAGAAAGAATCAGTGGTTTATAAAGGGAGGTGGCACAATTAAAGGTGTCTTTCAAGAATTATGGTTGTCTTTTATGCAAGAAATAAATATTTCTCCTTAAGGGATAGGCTATCATCAGTTATTTAGGCTAAGGGCATGATAATTATCTTGAATTTTTGTAACTTTGTGAAGATGTTCTCTATGCCTGCATTGACAATAATTGGTCAAAAACTCAAATTCCATCTGGGCTGAGGTGTGCTAAGCCTCAGTTCTCTCATTCACTTCCCAGCTCCATTTTAGAGAGTTTTCTTTGATAACTCCATTTTGATTTTTCTTTCACAGTCCTTTCATAAATTTTCTGTGTTCATGAATCCATATTAAAAAGAAACCTGAGATACATGTCAGTTCAGTTTAGTTCAGTTCAGTCGCTCAGTCGTGTCCGACTTTTTGCGACCCCATGAATCGCAGCATGCCAGGACTCCCTGTCCATCACCAACTCCCGGAGTTTACTCAAACTCATGTCCATCGAGTCGGCTATGCCATCCAGCCATCTCATCCTCTGTCATCCCCTTCTCCTCCTGCCCTCAATCCCTCCCAGCATCACGGTCTTTTCCAATGAGTAACTCTTCACATGAAGTGGCCAAAGTATTTGAGTTTCAGCTTCAGCATCAGTCCTTCCAGTGAACACCCAGGACTGATCTCCTTTAGGATGGACTGGTTGGATCTCCTCCCAGTCCAAGGGGCTCTCAGGAGTCTTCTCCAACACCACAGTTTAAAAGCATCAATTCTTCAGCACTCAGCTTTCTTCACAGTCCAACTCTCACATCCATACATGACCACTGGAAAAATCATAGCCTTGACCAGACGGACCTTTGTTGGCAAAGTAATGTCCCTGCTTTTTTTTTTTTTTCAAGTTTTCATTTTTATTTACATATAACTTAGATATTTCCTTGAATAATTTTTATTAATCAAGATTAAAAAAAATTGCTGAGCATAAAAGAGAAAAAAATATCTTTTCAATTGACATGTTTATCATTTTAATTGGGCATAGTTAAAAAACCACTACAATATTGTAAAGTAGTTAGCCTCCAGCTAATAAAAATAAATGGTAAAAAAATAATTGTAAACACGCCATTTGTCAAGAGTGTCTCTGCTTTTTAATATGCTGTCTAGGTTGGTCTTAACTTTCCTTCCAAGGACTAAGCATTTTTTTAATTTCATGGTTGCAATCACCATCTACAATGATTTTGGAGCCCAAAAAAATAAAGTCTGACACAGTTTCCACTGTTTCACCAATTATTTACAATGAAGTGATGGGACCAGATGCCATGATCTTAGTTTTCTGAATGTTGAGCTTTAAGCCAACTTTTTCACTCTCCTCTTTCACTTTCATCAAGAGGCTTTTCAGTCCCTCTTAACTTTCTGCCATAAGGGTTGTGTCATCTGCAGAGCTGAGGTTATTGATATTTCTCCTGGAAATCTTGATTTCAGCTTGTGCTTCTTCCAGCCCAGCGTTTCTCTTGATGTACTCTGCATATAAGTTAAATAAGCAGGGTGACAATATACAGCCTTGATGTACTCCTTTTCCTATTTGGAACCAGTCTCTTGTTCCACGTCCAGTCCTAACTGTTGCTTCCTGACCTGCATATAGGCTTCTCAAGAGGCATGTCAGGTAGTCTGGTATTCCCATCTCTTTCAGAATTTTCCACAGTTTATTGTGATCCATACAGTCGAAGGCTTTGGCATAGTTGATAAAGCAGAAATAGATGTTTTTCTGGAATTCTCTTGCTTTTTTGACGATCCAGCGGATGTGGGCAATTTGATCTCTGGTTCCTCTGCCTATTCTAAAACCAGCTTGAACATCTGGAAGTTCATGGTTCACATATTGCTGAAGCCTGGCTTGGAGAATTTTGAACATTACTTTACTAGCGTGTGAGATGAGTGCAATTGTGCCATAGTTTGAGCATTCCTGGCATTGCCTTTCTTTGGAATTGGAATGAAAACTGACTGTTTCCAGTCCTGTGGCCACTGCTGAGTTTTCCAAATTCGCTGGCCTATTGAGTGCAGCACCTTCACAGCATCATCTTTCAGGATTTGAAATAGCTCAACTGGAATTCCATCACCTCCACTAGCTTTGTTTGTAGTGATGCTTTTTAAGACCCACTTGACTTCACATTCCAGGATGTCTGGCTCTAGGTGAGTGATCACACCATCATGATTATCTGGGTCATGAAGATCTTTTTAGTACATGATTTGTTTTAAGAAGTTTTCAGTTTTTGTTTGATTGTTTTTATTTAAAAAGTAATCAGCTACCCACATTGCTTAGCTATTGTTCTTATATTACATGCAAAATTGCATTTTAATATTATGTCACATTTCATATATGCAAGCCAGTATGTGGCATATATACATAATATATAAAAATTAGCAATGTTGTAACAAGTGTTAATAGCTTTGGAGATCTTAGGCACTCTTCTTCAATTGTATCTCCTATCTGTTATTCCCACCAAAGCCATTATGCTTACAATAGACAACCCCAGTCTTTAATTGTAAGCAAACAATTTTTAATACCTTAACAGTATATATATTTCATGTTGTTAAATATTAACCTTTTTTTTTAATTTTTATAAACATATATATACTCACTTATACAGTATTTACATATAGAGTATCACATTGCACATCCTTTTTATCTTGCTATAGTGCTATTTTCTTTACCTCACTCTTCCCTCTTTCCCAATTCTACCTAGTCCTCCACCTCATTCCACCCCATTCCATTAAAGGTAACTAACTTTAAAAATCTGGTTTCCTTTTTTGTATTTTTCCAAATGTTATCATCAGCTCAGTTAACCACATATAATTTTGCTTAAAGGTAGTACATTTTACAAATATTTATATGTGTGTATGAAAATGGAGGGCTTCCCTGGTGGCTCAGATGATAAAGAATCTGCCTGTAATGCAGGAGACCAGGGTTCAATCCCTGGGTCAGGAAGATCCCCTGGAGAAGGGAATGGCTATCCACTCCTGTATTCTTGCCTGGAGAATCCCTTGGACAGAGTAGTCTGGGAGGCTACCAGTCCTGGTGGTTGCAAAGAGTCGGACACGACTGAGCAACTAATACTAACACACATGAAAATGGAAATACACACTTTTCTGTGTAAATATGCATATTTATTTTAAAATTAATTTAACTTATTTATTTTTATTATTATGCAATATATAATGGAAATTTATGTATATATAACTGTTTTTTGAATGGCTACATAATCTTCAATGTTGTTCATGTGCATAATTTATGTAACCGATTTATTGATAGTCATTTATTCATGCTGGCACAGTAGTGACAAATCGGCCTGTCAGGGCACGAGCCACAAGAGACTCGGCTTCAATCCCTAGGTCAAGAAGATCCCCTGGAGGAAGAAATGGCACCACTCCAGTATTGTTGCCTGGAGAACTCCATGGTCAGAGAAGCCTGGCAGGCTACAGTCCATGGGGTCTCAAAGAGTCAGACATGACTGAGCATGCACTTATGCACCCATATTTGTTTATTGGACATTGTTCAATAAACCTGAATATGCTAAAGTATTCATCTAGGATGTTTATCTCCTTAAGACATATTTCCTGGTCAGAGATTACTACAGTTACAGTTATTTTTAAATTTAGTAAATGCTGCTTCATACTTTTGTAAAAGTGGTTTAATATTTGCATTTTCAAAAGAAATTCATGCAAGTACACTTTTCATTTCTCTGCCAGCAATAGTTCTTATGTTGTTAATGCCACTATAGCAGGTAAAAGTAGTATCTCATTGTTATTTTATTTGGTAAGCCCCTGATCAATACTGGGGTTCCCCTGATGGCTCAGATGGTCAAGAATCTGCCTGCAACGGGAGAGACCTGTGTTCGATCCTGTGTTGGGAAGATCCCTTGGAGGAGGACATGGAACCCACTTCAGTATTCTTGCCTGGAGAATCACCATGGACAAAGTAGACTGGCAGTCTACAGTCCATGGGGTTGCACAGCTTTGATACTGAATTTAACTATATCTGCATGCTTTGGTTTGTTTTTTGTTTCTGTCAATTGTCTATTTCCATTCTTCTTTCATTTTTTGGAACCTTTCCTAAGAATCTTTTATTAGAAAAGATATCTCCTTATCTGCCATAGCTTTGCAATTTTCCCCAATATTATCTTTCTATTAATCTTGTGTTATTATAAAGAAAAGGTAGTGACATCAAACTTGATGAGAGCATATGAAAAAGCTAAGGAACACATCAGCAACCTGGTGTGTTGAACACAGCTGAAGGAACATCAGCTTCATCAGCAATCTCAACTATCTGTCTCAAACATGGAAAACTACAATAATTTCCTCAAACATAATATTTTGTGACTTTCTAATCTCTCAACAAGGTGGATCAGATCACGTTTTGTGACTGAGAGGGTAAAAGATTTAATGAATGAACTTTCTGGTCAGATAACAAAAGAGATTTAGATATTTCCCACTGTTACAGTTTAAAAAGAACACTCCCTCTTCCTTTAAGGAAGGAGATGTGTTTTTTCAGCAATGTAACACATAATCATCACAGCTGAAAGTAGGACAAATAGAATGTGCTGATATAGGCAGACTGTTTATATTCTGAGCCACCAGGGGCGCCACAGGAGTACTGGAGTGGGTGGCTAGTCCTGCCTGCAGGTAATGTTCCCAACCAAGGGACTGAACCCGGGTCTCCTGCATTTCTGGCAGATTCTCTGCCATTTAGTAACCAGGGAAGCTCATCACATTTTTGACCACTTAACTATTCTATTTCTTCAAGTCAAACTTCAGGACTGGCTAACACTTATGAATAACATCAAAATTAATTACCTAACCAGCTCAGTTTGTAAATCATCTGCCTGCAATGTAGGAGACCTAGGTTTGATTCCTTGGTTGGGAAGATTCCCTGGAGAAGGAAATAGCAAACCACTTCAGTATTCTTGCCTGGAGATTCCCATGGACAGAGGAGCCTGGTGGGCTACAGTCCACAGGATTACAAGAGTCCAACATGAATTAGTGGCTAATCCACAAAGTAAATAAATGTACATATCTACTATTTGCCTCTGATAGCATCTGATGCACTATAGATGCAGGTTCCTGACATTGTACAGGAGAAAAAAAAATACAAAAAAAAGCAAAATAGCTGTCTGAGGAGGCCTTACAAATAGCTGTGAAAAGAAGAGAAACAAAAAGCAAAGGAGAAAAGGAAAGATATACCCATTTGAATGAAGAGTTCCAAAGAAGAGCAAGGAGAGAGAAGAAAGCCATCGTCAGTGATAAGTGCAAATAAATAGAGGAAAACAATAGAATGGGAAAGACTAGAGATCTCTTCAAGAAAATTAGAGACACCAAGGGAATATTTCATGCAAAGAAGGGCTAAATAAAGGGGAGAAATGGTATGGACCTAACAGAAGTAGAAGATATTAAGAAGAGGTGGCAAGAATACACAGAAGATCTATACAAAAAACATCTTCATGATCCAGATAATCACAATGGTGTGATCACTCACCTTGAGCCAGACATCCTGGAATGTGAAGTCAAGTGAATCTTAGGAAGCATCATTACAAACAAAGCTAGTGGAGCTGATGGAACTCCAATTGAGCTACTTCATATCCTAAAAAATGATACTGTGAAAGTGCTTCACTCAATATGCCAGCAAATTCGGAAAACTCAGCAGTGGCCACAGGACTGGAAATGGTCAGTTTTCATTCCAATTCCAAAGAAAGGCAATCGCAAAGAATGCTCAAACTACCACACAATTGCACTCATCTCATATGCTAGCAAAGTAATGCTCAAAATTTTCCAAGCCAGGCTTCAATAATACATGAACCATGAACTTCCAGATGTTCAAGCTGGATTTAGAAAAGGCAGAGGAACCAGAGATCAAATTACCAACATCTGTTGAATAGTTGAGAAAGCAAGAGAATTCCAGAAAATATCTATTTCTGCTTTAGACTATGCCAAAGCCGTTGACTGCATGGATCACAACAAACTATGGAAAGCTCTTCAAGAGATGGGAATATCAGGCCACCTGACCTGCCTCTTGAGAAATCTGTATGCTGGTCAAGAATCAACAATTAGAACTGGACATGGAACAACACATTGGCTCCAAATTGGGAAAGAAATATGTCAACATTGTATATTGTCACCCTGCTTATTTAACTTATATGCAGAGTACATCATGAGAAATGCTGGGCTGGATGAAGCACAAGCTGGATTCAAGATTGCTGGAAGAAATATCAATAACCTCAGATATGCAGATGACACCACCCTAATGGCAGAGAGTGAAGAAGAACTAAAGAGCCTCTTAATGAAAGTGAAAGAGGAGAGCGAAAAAGTTGGCTTAAAGCTCAAAATTCAGAAAACTAAGATCATGGCATCTGGTTCCATCACTTCACGGCAAATAGTGGAAACAGTGGCAGACTTTATTTTTTTGGCTCCGAAATCACTGCAGATGGTGACTGCAGCCATGAAATTAAAATACTCTTGCTCCTTGGAAGAAAAGGTATGACCAACCTAGAGAGCATATTAAAAAGCAGTTACATTATATTACCA
Organism: Cervus canadensis; assembly: GCF_019320065.1. Lineage (NCBI taxonomy): Eukaryota > Metazoa > Chordata > Mammalia > Artiodactyla > Cervidae > Cervus > Cervus canadensis. Next base: position 56,483,358 of record NC_057386.1, on the reverse strand, counting down.
AAAAGGTCCTCTAGTCAAAGCTATGGTTTTTCTAGTATTCATGTATGGATATGAGTGTTGGACTATAAAGAAAGCTGACTGCTGAAGAATTGATGCTTTTGAATTGTGGTGTTGGAGAAAACTCCTGAGAGTCCCTTGGACTGGGAGGAGATCCAACCAGTCCATCCTAAAGGAAATCAGTCCTGAATATTCATTGGAAGGACTGATGTTGAAGTTGAAACTCCAATACTTTGGCCACCTGATGCAAATAACTGACTCATTTGAAAAGACCCTGATGCTGAGAAAGATTGAAGGCGAGAGGAGAACGGGATGACAGAGGACGAGATGGTTGGATGGCATCACCGATTCAATGCATGTGAGTTTGAGTCAACTCCTGTAATTGGTGATGGACAGGGAGGCCTGGCATGCTGCAGTCCATGGGGTTGCCAAGAGTCAGACATGACTGAGCAACTGAAGTGAACCGAACTATTTGCCTCTAATCTATCTTGTTTTTCCTGATACTGTCTTTGGGTGTTTGGCGGAACCTATAGCCTCTGGTAAATGAGAGTGCAATTAACATCACAACACTAGATTAGCAATGTTTAATTACTCACCATTGAAATCTATCAAAACAAGATTACAATTACACTTTACAAATGCCACATTTCTTGTAAGGTCAGTAATTCAGAACTTGTCTAGTATACAGAGCACTCTACATTGAACAAATCTGTCACAGTCTTTGTAGACCGGGAGCTGGGAACTGGAGTCGATGAGAAGAGGGATGCAGGGGACCCAAGTCTGGAGTGAAACAAGGGTACTTTATTTGCAGAAATGCATGCTTATATATCTTCAAGAAAATGATTACTCAGCCATCAAAAAGAATGAAATTTGCAACAAAATGGATAGCCCTTTAAGTACAAGGTCACTGAAGAGAGTCACTGAAGGGAATCCAAGCAGGTGCCCTTTCCCATGATCTCAGTCCTGAGAACTGTGTGCAGCTCTGCTCCTTCCTGTTTTCCAGGAACTGATAAGGAACAGAGAGTCCTTGAGAAAAGGCACACAAAGGAAGAAAACATATTGGATCCCTTTAAAGTTGAATGTCCCCTGACACAGATCCCCTAGGCCATTTAATGATAAGCTATCCAGAACCAGTTTAGTTATTAACAGAACTGAAGACAATAAGATGAAATTTGAATATTAACCACAAGAAAACAACTAAAATGCATTTGAATGAGGAAAGAGTCACTAAAGTAAGTAATCAATACAAGAGAGTGAACTTGATTTAACATGGCAAACTTTACTTACCAATATTTTAAAAACCGGACCCCAACTTTCTCTGGTGTTTGATGTGTGCTAAATTTGTGACATTCAATTTTCCAAAATCCTTCAATGTGCTAGTATTCCTTATTTAACCAAAACCCTATTTTATAAGAAAATAAACAACAACTAAGGAAGGAAACATTAGAAATAAGTCTTAGAGTATGGCATTTTACATTATGAATGTCCTACTTAAGCCACACAAGAAGCCTGGAAAGGCATTGTTTCCACTCCTTTAACAATGCAACTCTGTGGGGTTCTGTAACCTGCCCAGAGTGCCACAGTTAGTAAATGCTAAAGCTGAGATTCAGCTCCAGGGCTTCAGAACTTGGAAAGCTATGCTCTATTAAATAACCATCTATCCATGCACACCACATGAACCAGAATGTGGTAAATATCTAGCTAAGCTTTGCTTTAAAAAGCATTAAACATTAGAGGAGATCAGGATTTGTGTGAATTTGGAGAAGACTTAAGAGAAAAACAAAACTCAAGGTAAGAGCAAAATTTGAACAGGGCACTGAAGAAGATTCAGTTTTGATATACAGAAAAAGAAAGGGTCACATGTACATGGTTACAGTAGCCCATAGAAGTGAAAGAGGAGGTAATAATGTAACTTCATCACCATCATAAGATAATTGAGCTTTTATTTTTCTAAATTTTAAGAGCCAACAAGACGTTTAATTTAAAGTAATATCTCTAATTTAAAGTAAGGAGAGTATAATTAGAGATATCCTTAGCTCTTAGCACAATAACCAAAGTCAATTTGTCTCATGCTCTCCAAAATAATTGCTTGACCCATGCCTCATAAAGTAATCACACAAAAAGCATCATGATTAATGATTGTTGACCCTAGGGAATAGGTAGTCAACCCAGTGGAGAAGCCACTGTTGGAGTACACAAGTGAATAGCGTGTTTCAGGTGAACATATTCAGGAAAGATGGGTAGGATGACCACAATCTCTTATATTAACTAAAAGTCTGCAGTGCGTGTAGCTCCTCAAACTCCATAGTCAGAAGAGAAACAGATAAGAAAAACAGTTATTAAAAATCCCTTATATCTACCCCTCCTTTAATAAGGGGGAGGTAACCAAATATTTCTGTACCAATTTAGAAGCATGAATAAATCCATGGTGACTACTAACCAAGAAATGTAAATGAATGATTTTTAAAAATATCTGCTTTAATATTGTCTCCTTTAACTTGAAGAAACTGAGTCTGAGGTAGATGAAATGACTCAACCTGCTGCTGCTGCTAAGTCTCTTCAGTCGTGTCCTACTCTGTGTGACCCCATAGACAGCAGCCCACCAGGCTCCCCATCCCTGAGATTCTCCAGGCAAGAACACTGGAGTGGGTTGCCATTTCCTTCTCCAATGCATGAAACTGAAAAGTGAAAGTGAAGTCGCTCAGTCGTGGTCCCACTCAGCGACCTCATGGACGGCAGCCTACCAGGCTTCTCTGTCCATGGGGTTTCCAGGCAAGAGTACTGGACTCAGCCTGAGTTGCAACTAATAATTGGTAGAAGCAGGATCAGGTGCTATTTACCAACCACCACTCATCCAGTTTCAAGTATACTAGATGAGTGGAAGTTGGCAAATCCAAAAAAAGAGAGAGAGAGAGAGAGAAAGGCAGTCTCACAAAAATAAGTGTATACATTTTTCATTTATTAATTTTGATTTTTAAAATTTTCTTGCTTCTCTCGACCCCTGAGTTTCACTTTGATCCAATGTGTGTAATATCTGCTTGGTCTGGGATATTTTACCTCTTACTATAGGAATACAACTTCCTGTCTCTTTCTCTCTGTTTCTTCTTAAGATTTAGCTGTCTAAATTATTTTCTCCTCAATAGAATTTTGTTTGTGATATTCTACTGTTTTTAAGACATCACTTACTTCTTTTGAAACGGGTCACTAAATTCTGCAAATAAAGTTGATAATATGCACCAGAAACTCTTCTTTTAGTTCATACTGTTTTTATCTAATCACTCTCATTTATTGAAATATCATTCTATGTTGTTATGTTCTTTATCTTTCTGGCTTACTTCACTCTGTAAAGTAATTAGCCTCCAACTAATAAAAATAAATGAAAATATATATATATATATATATATATATATATATAAAAGATATATCATTCTAAATAAATAATCCAAATGGCACACAAAAATTTATGCACACAGATATATTAATCACAGAATTATTTGTAGCAATTACAAAATTTACTAAAATCTATATGTTGAATGATTGAAATAGTTAAGTTATTCCTAAAATAAAATATTATGCTCCTGTCTCACTGATCGCTGAAGCCAAGGTAGGCAAGATGAGAGCCGGGAAGCTGGAAGAAAATGTGAGGAGCTGTAGGAACTGCAGATATACTTTATCCACCAGTGGCTGAGGCAGCAGCAAGGCAGACATGCTCTCTTCTCTCTCATGGCTGACACAGCAGTAAGGGCTGTTTCAGGTGGAACTTAGGTACATATATATGAACAAAGGCGGCCGTTCACTAAGCTATTACTGCATGGTGTGTGTGAGCAGTGCTATGAATGATCTCAGCTGTTACATAAATTTGCAAAGTCATTGTTTATAGACTGTGGATCGAGAGTGACAGGTTGTGGGGCAAGAGAGCCTGACCACCACCATCTTGGCTAATTGTTATTCCTCTATAGAACCTTTCAAATATTTCTGTGAACTCTAAATAACAATGAAACATACATGAAATTGTAATTTGTAAAACAGATATTAAGTTCCATAGCAATAATAAAAACTTTGTTTGTATGAAAAAGTGTTTGCAGGAGAAAAACTGGCTAGGAACGCACCAATATTTTTAAAACTTTTTAGTTAGAAATAATGTTAAATATACAGAAAGTTTTCCAAGGTATTGTGGAGAATTTCTGTGAATCCTTCACACTTAGCTTCCTCTAATGTTGATATTGTGAATGGGCTAGCAATGTTACAATACCATTAACTGAACTACAAACTTGGTTTAAATTTCAGCAGTTTTCTCACTAACATCATTTTTCTGTTCCAGTATCTAGTGTAGGATAATAATATTTTGTCAATGTTTCCTTTTTTCGAATCTGTGAGAGTTTCTCAGTATTTTCTTTTTACTTCCCCTCCCAAGCTTTAGAAAATTCTGAAGAATACTTGTCAGGTCTTTCTTTTTTAGAATGTTTCCCAGTCTGGGTTAGTCTGGTTTTATCAATATTTTTGAAAGAGTATCATGGAGGTGAAACACCCTTCTCATCGTATCATATTGGGGGATAAATGATAACAACATGAAATTCTGCTAGTGATATTAACCTTGATCACCTAGCTGAGGTAGTGTTTGCCAAGTTTCTCACTGTAAAATTACCATTATTCTATCTTCATACTCTATTCATTTAATCTGAGTGACTAAGCACAGCTCACATTCAAGGTGAAGGAATTTAAGCCATACTGCCTAGAAAAGGATGTCTACAAGTGTTATCGGGAATAATTCTGTAAGAAATATCCCTCCCCAGTTATTAATTTTAAATTGGTTTGGAGTCACATATAAATATTTTGTTCTTTGATTTATAATCTAACATTATCTCTCTTGTTTTTCAAAGCCCACTAAGAATATTACCACTGAATTATGCTATTATCACTAATTATTTTTGTTACATTGCTTAGAATTTATCAACTTTCTCTTACATTATGTAGATACCAGTTTTGTGACCAGAGACAAAACTGAAAACAGAAATGAAAGATCAAAAAGCAATATCTTTACTAACCAAATAAGGGTAGACCACTGACTAGATTACACTTACTGGCCACTGCAATATCCACCCCCCCCCCCCCAGGTTGTGTGAGATCCAGCTAGTCTGTGTTATTTTTGAATATGTCTCCCTCACATTTCACATAGGATGAGTTGAAGTCTACTGAAGTTTTGTCCACAGCTGCCCCTATGGCTTAGGCTGTCTGTGAACTTAAGTGTTGTTTTTGAACATGGTGCTGCATGGAGCAAAAAAAGAATAATAGCAGTAGGGACAAATGCTTTTGGACCATGTGGCTTCTAGTGCCAAAACCAAGGCTAGACCTCCACATCAACTCTGGCTCTGTATCCAGGGTCCAGCCGCCCTCCCAGGAGTGTTCATGTCCCTTTCCAAACTATTGCTGTGCAACAAAAGGGGCTCCTTTCAACTGAATCTTTTCTGGTGTCTGCCACTGATGACATTTTTATCTCCAGGGTTGTTCTTATTCCATGAAGGTTAGAGGAAGAGACAGTACTTTAAAAAAAATAATAAATGGGACTACATGTCTCACTTTTCCCCTCATGGATCACAACCTTGTTGTGGTAAGGGGGCTTGCATAACTCAGTGAAGCTGTGAGCCATGTCGTGGAGGGCCACCCAAGACCGACAGGTCATAGTGAAGAGTTCTGACAAAATGTGGTCCACTGTAGGAGGAAATAGAAACCTACTCCAGGGTTCTTGCCTGGAAAACTCCATGAACAGTATGAAAATGCAAAAAGATAAGACTCTAGATAATGAGTCCCCAGGTTGGAAGGTGTGCAATATGCTACTGGGGAAGAGTGAAAGACAATTACTAATAACTCCAAAAAGAAAGAAGCAGCTGGGCCAAAGCTAAAATGATGCTCAGGTGTGGATGAGTCTGGTGGTGAAAGTAAAGTGCTGTAAAGAACAATATTGCACAGAAACCTGGAATGTTAGGTCCATCAGTTCAGTTCAGTTGCTCAGTCGTGTCCAACTCTTTGTGACCCCATGGGCTGCAGCACACCAGGATTGCCTGTCCACCAGGGTTAGGTCCATGAATCAAGGTAAATAGGAGGTGGTCAAGCAGGAGATGGCAGGATTGAACATCAACTTATTAGGAATGGGCAAGTTTAATTAGATAACCATTATATCTATTACTACTAAGGGATTCTTAGAAGAAATGGAGTAACCCTCATAATCAACAAAAGAAGTACTTGGGTGCAACTTCAAAAATGACAGAATGATCTCAGTGTATGTTCAAAGCAAGCCATTCAATATCAGAGTGAAAATGAGAGCATTAGTCCTTCAGTCATGTTCTATCTTTGCAACCCCACAGACTGAAGACCACCAGGCTCCTCTGTCCATGGGATTCTCCATCCAAGAATACTGGAGGGGGCAGCCATCCCCTTTTCCAGGGATCTTCATGACCGAGAGATCAAACCAAAGTCACCAGCATCACAGGCAGACTCTTTACCATCTGAACCACCAGGACAGCCCCAACGTCACAGTAATCCAAGACTATGTCTCAATCACTGAAGTTAAAGAAGTGGAAGTGACCAGTCTTATGAAGACCTACAACATCTTCTAGAACTAATACCAAAAAAAAAAAAAAGATGTCCTTTTCATCATAGGGAACTGGAATGTGAAAGTTAGAAGTAAAAAAAAAATACCCAGAATAAAAGGGCAATTTGGACGTAGAGTACAAAATGAATCAAGGCAAAGGCTAACAGACTTTTGTCAAGGGAACACACTAGTCATATCAATCACCCTTTTCCAACAAACCAAGAGACGACTCTACACCTGGATATCACCAGTCAAAGCCAAAATCAGATTAATTATGTTATTTGAAGCCAAATATGGAGAAGTTTTATACAGTCAGCTAAAGCAAGACCAGAAGATGACTGTGGTTCAGATTAAGAATTTATGGCAAAGCTCAGATGTAAATTGATGAAAGTAGGGAAAACCACTAGACCATTCAGGTATGACCTAAATAAAATCCCTTATGATTTATTATGCAGTGGAGATGACAAATGGATTCAAGGGATTAGATCTGGTAGACAGAATGCCTGAAGAACTATACAGGGGTTTGTAACATTTTACAGGAGGCAATAACCAAAACCATCCCAAAGGAAAACAAATGCAAGAAGGCAAAGTGGTTGTCTGAGGGGGCTTTACAAATAGCTGAGGAAAGAAGAAAAGCCAAAGGCAAGGGAGAAAGGGAAAATATACCCAACTGAATGCAGAGTTCAGAGAGTAGCATGGAGAGATAATGAGTCCTTTTTTAAAATAAAGACTGTAAAGAAATAGAGTCAAATAATAGAATGGAAAAGACTAGAGAACTCTTCAAGAAAATTTGATATACCAAGAGAACATTTCATGCAAGGATGGGCATGAAATAGGACAGAAACAGTAAGGACCTAACAAAAGTGGAAGAAATTAAGAAGAGGTGTCAAGAATACACAGAACTATACAAAAAAAAAAGAACTTAATGACCCAGATAACTATGATGGTGTCATCACTCACCTAAGTCAGATATTTTGGAGTGTGAAGTCAAGTGGGCCTTAGGATGCATTACTGCAAACAAAGCTAATGGAGGTGATGGAATTCCAGCTGAGCTATTTCAAATCCTAAAAGATGATGCTGTTAAAGTGCTGCACTCAACATGTCAGCAAATTTGGGGAACTCAGCCATGGCCATAGGACTGATTTTAGTTTTCATTTTAATGTGAAAGGAGGGAAATGCCAAATAATGTTCAAACTACTATTTAATTGGGCTCATTTCACATGTTACTAAGGATATGCTCAGAAACCTTCAAGCTGGCTTCAACAGTGATGAATGGAGAACTTCCAAATGTATAAGATGGCTTTCAAATTGGCAGAGTAATCAGAGATCAAATCACCAGCATTTGCTGGATCATGAAAAAGCAAGGGGGTTCCAGAAAAACATTTACTTCTGCTCCACTGAACATGTTAAAGATTTGACTATGTGGGTCACAACAATTAAGAACATTTCTAAAGAGATGGGAATACAAATCTACCTTACCTGTTTCCTGAGATACCTGTATACAGGTCAATAAACAACAGTTTGAATTACACATGAAGCAATGAATTGGTTTAAAATTGGGAAACAGTATGACAAGGCTGTATATTGTCACCCTGCTCATTTAACTTATATGCAGAATACCTCATGGGGGAATGCTGGGCTTGATGAATCACAGGCTGGAATCAAGATTGCCAGGACAAATATCAACAACCTCAGATGTGTACATGATACCACTCTAATGATAGAAAGTGAAGAGGAACTAAAGATCCTCTTGAGGGGAGAAGAGGAGAGTGGGGAAAAAAAAAAAAAAAAACACTAAGATCATGGCACCCAGTCCCATTACTTCATGCAAACAGAAGGGAAAGAAGTGGAAACAGTGACAGATTTTATTTTCTTGGCCTCCAAAATCAACTGTGGATGGTTGATTGGACTATGGACTACAACTGTGGACTAAAGGATTGGAATTAAAATGCTCCTTGGAAGAAAAAAGCTATACATACCTAGACAGCATATTGTAAATTAGAGACATTGCTTTGCCAACAAATGTCTGTATAGACAAAGCTATGTTTTTTCCAGTAATTGTGTACAGATGTGAGAGTTTGACCATAAGTAAGGCTGAGTGCCAAAGAATTGGCGCTTTTAAGTCTTGGTTCTTAGAAGACTCTTGAGAGTCCCTTGGACTGCAAGGGAATCAAACCAGTCATTCCTAAAGGAAATTGACCCTGAACATTCATTGGAAGGACTGATGCTGAAGCTGAAGCTCTGATACTTTTGCCACCTAATATAAAGAACAGAAGACCCTGATTCTGGGGAACACCGAAGGCATCAACAGTATGGTGACAGAGGATAAGATGGTTAGATAGCATCACTGATGCAATGGACGTGAATTTGAGCAAACTCCAGGAGATAGTGAAGGACAGAGTCCTCCTGGTGTACTGCATTCCCTGAGGTCCTAAAGAGTTGAACACGATATAACAACTGAATAGCAACAACAACAAAATCTCACTCTACCTTCACCCATCACCTAAGCAGAGATGCTGTCAAACTGAAAGAGGTCATTCTAGGAATGCAACAACTATTGCTTTAAGAGTTCAACAAACAGCATAATTTTGTGTCTATGCTATGGAATTTCCAACAGTAAGTTTAATGATTGGAAAATTAATTATTACTCACATTATCCTGGGTAATTTGGGTAAAATTGCACTTGTGAGCATCATCATAAAGCAATGCAACAATCTTAAGAAGTCATCTGAAGTCAGTGGTCAATGGCGACAGAATGGATGATGTAGCATCTTGTAGATTGATGATGTAGCATCTTGTAGATGGATGATGTAACCAGCATTAAAGAAGTGATATTAGGAACCACAGAGACAAGAAGATCTGTATTATTTGAACATGAATCCCAAAGAGTTATGTCATTATGAGCAATAATGGTATTGATACCTTTCTGATAACGGGAGATATGAAATTAGCTAGAAACTGTGCAGTTGATCATAAAGCAAAGCAAAACAAACAAATAATATAGATGATTCCTGAACTAGACAGGAAATGATGACGCTTGGATATTGCAAAGATACTTCACAAGTACTTGCTGATAAGATAGTAAAAAAATAAAAAAGAATGTATGTTCCTTTTTATTAATTTTAATAACTATTTATCAATAAATCATTACAACTGAAATAACTCAGAAATTCCCTAATCCATTTAGTCAAAGTGTATATGTAGTGAAAGGGTCCTGCTGCCCAACACACTAAAGGGGTAGCCCTTTTTGTCAACATAATTCCTGTTCTGCACAAATTCCAAAATATACATTCAAAGCAGTCCTTGTGTATTATGTCTTTTGAACGTTTTATTTATTTTATATTGAAATATAGTTGATTAACAATATTTTGCTGGTTTCAAGTATACAGCAAGTGATTCAATTATGCATATGCTTTCATCTATTTCAAATTGTTTTCCCATTTAGGTTGATATATAATATTTAGCAGAATTTCCAATGCTATACACTAGATCCTTGTTGATTATCCATTTTAAATATAGCACTGCATGCATGTCAATTCCAAACTGCCTAACTTTCCCTCTCTCCCACCCTTCCCTTGGTAATTATAAGTTTATTCTCTAAATCTGAGAGTCTGTTACTGCTTTGTAAATAAGTTCATATGTGTCATTTATAAGAGTCTGCTTGTAAGGGATATCATGCGTGATTTCTGTTTATCTTTCAAAATTACTTCCCTCAGAAGGCCCATTCATGTTGTTGCAAATGGCATTATTCCCGCCTTTTTAATGGCTGAGAAATATTCCATTGTATATATGCATCACATCGTCTTTATCCATTCTTCTATCAATGAACATCTAGGTTGATTCCATGTCTTAGCTATTATAAAAAGAAAGAAAGAAAGAAAGAAAAGAACTGCAATGAACATTAGGATGAATGTCTTCTTTTGGGCCAAGTACTTCTCTGGATACATGTCCTGGAGTGAGATCACATAATCATATGATAGCTGTATTTTAAGTTTCTTAAGAAACTTTATACTCTTCTCCGTAGTGACTGTTCCAATTTGCATCCCCCCTAAAAACCACTAGACCATTCAGGTATGACCTAAATCAAATCCCTTATGACTATACAGTGGAAGTGAGAAATAGATTTAAGGGACTAGATCTGATAGACAGAGAGCCTGATGAACTATGGACAGAGGTTCGTGACATTGTACAGGAGACAGGGATCAAGACCATCCCCAAGGAAAAGAAATGCAAAAAGGCAAAATGGTTGTCTGAGGAGGCATTACAAATAGCTGTGAAGAGAAGCAAAATGCAAAGGAGAAAAGAAGAGATATTCCCATTTGAATGCAGAGTTCCAAAGAATATCCAGGAGAGATAAGAAAGCCTTCCTCAGTGATCAATGCAAACAAATAGAGGAAAACAACAGAATGGGAAAGACTAGAGATCTCTTCAAGAAAATTAGAGATATCAAGGGAACATTTCAGGCAAAGATGGGTTCGATAAAGGACCAAAATGGTATGGACCTAACAGAAGCAGAAGATATTAAGAAGAGGTGGCTGGAATACACAAAAGAACTGTACAAAAAAGATCTTCACGACCCAGATAATCACAATGGTGTGATCACTGACCTAAAGCCAGACATCTTGGAATGTGAAGTCAAGTGGGCCTTAGAAAGCATCACTACAAACAAAGCTAGTGGAGGTGATGGAATTCCAGTTGAGCTATTTCAAATCCTGAAAGATGATGTTGTGAAAGTACTGCATTCAATATGCCAGCAAATTTGGGAAACTCAGCAGTGGCCACAGGACTGGAAAAGGTCCGTTTTCATTCCAATTCCAAAGAAAGGCAATGACAAAGAATGCTCAAACTACCGCACAATTGCACTCATCTCACACGCTGGTAAAGTAATGCTCAAAATTCTCCAAGACAGGCTTCAGCAATATGTGAACCATGAACTTCCAGATGTTCAAGCTGGTTTTAGAATAGGCAGAGGAACCAGAGATCAAATTGCCAATATCCGCTGGATCATCGAAAAAGCAAGAGAGTTCCGGAAAAACATTTATTTCTGCTTTATTGACTACGCCAAAGCCTTTGACTGTGTGGATCACAACAAACTGTGAAAAATTCTGAAAGAGATGGGAATACCAGACCACCTGGCCTGCCTCTTGAGAAACCTGTATGCAGGTCAGGAAGCAACAGTTAGAACTGGAAATGGAGCAACAGACTGGTTCTAAATAGGAAAAGGAGTACATCAAGGCTGTATATTGTCACCCTGCTTATTTAACTTATATGCAGAGTACATCATGAGAAACGCTGGGCTGGAAGAGGCACAAGCTGGAATGAAGATTGCCGGGAGAAATGTCAATAACCTCATATATGCAGATGACACCACCCTTATGGCAGAGAGTGAAGAGGAACTGAAAAGCCTCTTGATGAAAGTGAAAGAGGAAAGTGAAAAAGTTGGCTTAAAGCTTAACATTCAGAAAATTAATATCATGGCATCTGGCCCCATCACCTCATGGGAAATAGATGGGGAGACATTGGAAACAGTGTCAGACTTCATTTTTGGGGGGGCTCCAAAATCACTGCAGATGGTGATTGCAGCCATGAAATTAAAAGATGCTTACTCCTTGGAAGGAAAATTATGACCAACTTAGATAGCATATTAAAAAGCAGAGACATCACTTTGCCAACAAAGGTCTGTCTGGTCAAGGCTATGGTTTTTCCAGTGGTCATGTATGGATGTGAGAGTTGGACTGTAAAGAAAGCTGAGCACCGAAAAATTGATGCTTTTGAACTGTGGTGTTGGAGAAGACTCTTGAGAGTCCCTTGGACTGCAAGGAGATCCAACCAGTCCATCCTAAAGGAGATCAGTCCTGGGTGTTCATTGGGAGGACTGATGCTGAAGCTGAAACTCCAGTACTTTGGCCACCTCATGCAAGGAGCTGACTCATTGGAAAAGACCCTGATGCTGGGAGGGAATGGGGGCAGGAGGAGAAGGGGACGACAGAGGATGAGATGGCTGGATGGTATCACCAACTCGATGGGCATGAATTTGAGTAAACTCTGGGAGTTGGTGATGGACAGGGCATGGACAGCCTGGCATGCTGCGATTCATGGGGTCACAAAGAGTCGGACACGACTGAGTGACTGAACTGAACAAGAGTATAGGAGGGTTACCTTCTCTCCAAACTCTGTCCAGTATTTGATGTTTGTCGCCAATATCATTCTGATGGATGTGAAGTGATATCTCTTTGTATATTTGTTTTGTATTTCCCTAACAATTAGTGAAGTTGAACGTTTTTTCATGTGCCTCTTGATCTAATTAGGAAAAATGTCTATTTATGTCTTCAACTTTTTTTTTTTGATTGGGCCTTTTGTTTTAATAATATTAAGCTGCATGAGTTGTTTATAAATGTTGGAAACTGATCCATTATAGGTCACATCACTCACTGGGCGAGTTTCTTCCATTCTTATGGCTCTCTTTTCATTTTGTTTAAGGTTTTCTGGCTGTGCAAAAGCCTTTGAGTTTAATTAGGTTCAGTTTTCATATTTTGTTTTTATTTACATTACTCTGGGAGATGGCTCAAAAAAAGATATTGCTGTGATTTATGTCAGAAAGTGTTCTGCCAGTGGTGTTATTTAAAAGTTTTATCCTGTCCAGTCTCACATTTGGGTGTTTAATCCATTTTGAATTTATTTTTGTGTATGGTAAATGATCTATTTTTGATGTAACTGTCCAATTTCCCCACCAATGGTTAAGGAATAAATCCTAGAAGAAGATATAACAATTGTAAACACACATGCACCCAACATAGTGGTCCCTCAATTTGACTTAAAAATCAAATACTAACAGCAACCACAAAAGGAGAAATTAACAGTAGTACAATAATATTGGTGGGGTTTTAACATATCAGTATCATCAATGGGCAGATCAGCCAGACAGAAAATCAGTAAGGGAACACATTAAATAACACATTAGGCCAGATGAACTTAATTGATACTTATAGAGCATTCTATCCTAAAAGCAGCAGAATATACATTCTTCTCAAGTGCACGTGGAACATTCTCCAGGATTGATCGCACACTGGGTTAGAAAGTGAACCTCAGTAAATTTAAAAAAAAAAAAAGAAAGAAAGAAAGAAAAAGAAAAAAATGAATTCATATCAAGTATATTTTGACCACATTATGAGATCAGAAACAAATTACAAGGAAAAAAAAAAAAAAAAACTACAAGAAACACAAACATGTGGAGGCTAAATAATATGCTACCAAACAACCAATTCTTCACTAAAGAAATAAAAAAGAAACTCAAAAAATACCTAGAGACAAATGAAAATGAAAGCACAATGATCCAAAACTTATGAGTTACAGCAAAATAAATTGTAAGAGGGAAGTTTATAGCAATACAACCTTTATCTCAGGAAACAAGAAAAATCTCAAATAAAAATCTTGGATACAATTAATGGCCTTACACTTAAAGAAGCTAGGTAAAGATTAACAAGCAAAAGCTAAAATTGGTAGAAGGCAAGAAGTCATAAAAATCAGAACAGCTATAAATGAAATAGAGATGAGGAAAACAATAGGAAACATCAATGAAATTAAAATCTGAATCTTTGAAAAGACAAATAAAATTGATAAACATTTAGGCAGATTCATCAAGAAAAAAGAGGAGAGGACTCATATCAATAAAATTTGAAATGAAAAAGGTTAGGTTACAAGGGATACTACAGAAATACAAAGGATCATAAGGAACTACTCTGAGCAACTGTATGCAAACAAAACAAACAAACCACAACAACAAAACCCACAACCTGGAACAAATTGATAAATTCTTAGAAACAGACAATCTCCTAAGATTGAATCAGGAAAAAATAGAAAATATGAATGGCCAATCTCAAGTACTGAAATTGAAACTCTGATTAAAAACTCCCAATGAACAAAGGCCCAGGATCAGGTAGTTTCACAGACACCTATCAAAATTCTAGGTGGCAACAAAATTCTATGAAACATTTAAAGAGCTAACGTCTATCCTTCTCAAACTCATACAAAAAAAAAATGCAAAGGAAGCAAAACTTTCAAGTTCATTCTCTGAGTCCATCATCACCATGATACCAAAACCAGACAAAGATACCACAGAAAAAAGAAAAATACAGGTGAATATCACTGTGAACATAGACACAAAAATCCTCTACAAAATACTAGAAATCCAAATCCAACAACACATTAAAAGAATCATATACCATGCATGATCAAGCATGATTTATTCCAAAGATACAAAGATTTTTCATTATCTGCAAGTCAATCAGTGTGATATACCACATCAACTAATTGAAGAATATAAATCATATGATCATTTCAATAGATGCAGACAAAGCTTTTGACAATATTCAACATCCATTTATGATAAAAGAATTCTCCAGAAACTGGGCATAGAAGGAACATACCTTATATAATACAAGCCATATATGACAAAACTACAGCTAACTTCATACTCAGCTGTGCGACCTAAAAGCATTTTCTCTAAGATTAGGAACAGGACAAGGATGTCCACTCTCAGCACTTTTATTCAATATCATTTTGGAAGTTCTAGCCATGGCTATCAGAGAAGGCAAAGAAATAAAAGAATTCCCAAAAGGGAAAAATGAATTTAAACTGTCACTGTTTGAAGATGGCAAGATACTAAACAAGGAAAATATTAATGACACATTGAGAAACCTACTAGAGCTCATCAGTGAATTAGGTAAGTTACAGGTTACAAAATTAATATACAGAAATCTGTTATATTTCTATACACTAACAGAAAAATAATAGAAATAGAAATTCAAGAACCAATCTCATTTATTATTGCATAAAAAAGAATGAAATACCTTGGAATAAACCTACCTAGGGAAGCAAAAGATTTGTCCTCTGGAAAGCGTAAGACACTTAAGACAGTAATCAAAGATGACACAAACAGATGGAAAGTTATTCCATGTTCTTAGATTGGGAGAATCAATATTTTCAAAATGACTACTCTACCAAAGGGAATCTAAATATTCAATGCAGTCCCCATCAAAATACCAATGGCATTTTTCACAGAACTAGAACAAGAAAACTTAAAATTATATGGAAACACAGAAAAACCCAAATAGTCAAATCAATATTGATAAAGGAAAACAGAGTTGGAGGAATGAGGCTCCCTGACTTCAGACTATACTACAAAGCTGTAGTCATCAAGATAGTATGGTGTGGACACAAAAATAGAAATACAGATCAATGGAGCAGGATAGGAAGCCCAGCAATAACGAATGCACCTACGCAAAAAGGCAAAATCGGGAAACCCGAAAGCATCTCCTCTAAGATTAAGAACAAGACAAGAATGTCCGCTCTCAGAAGTTTTATTCAACATAGTTGAACTGTATTCTCCATTGTATAATGGAGAAAAACATATTTTTCAGTAAACGGTGCTAAGAAAACTGCACAGCTACATGTATATTATGATTTTGTTCCCAGGTCAGTGGTTGCTGCTAACCTCCAACGTGATGGTCAGGGGAAAAAAGGCAGGGGGGTTGGGGAGGGAGGTTGTTTGCTATTGTTCAGAGCAGACAGAAGAGGGTCACTTCATAGTTCATTAAAAAAAGGGTGTTTTGAATTTTGACACCTTTAATTTTACTGAAGAAGAAGACCTTTGTCCTCATTAAAGAAAGCTCTAATGATTTGTAATGCTGAGGAATTATAAGAATGTGTAATTTTAAACAGTGCTGCAATGAACATTGGGGTGCACGTGTCTCTTTCAGATCTGGTTTCCTCAGTGTGTATGCCCAAAAGTGGGATTGCTGGGTCATATGGCAGTTCTATTTCCAGTTTTTTAAGGAATCTCCACACTGTTTTCCATAGTGGCTGTACTAGTTTGCATTCCCACCAACAGTGTAAGAGGGTTCCCATTTCTCCACACCCTCTCCAGCATTTATTGCTTGTAGACTTTTGGATAGCAGCCATCCTGACTGGCGTGTAAATGGTACCTCATTGTGGTTTTGATTTGCATTTCTCTGATAATGAGTGATGTTGAGCATCTTTTCATATGTTTGTTAGCCATCTGTATGTCTTCTTTGGAGAAATGTCTGTTTAGTTCTTTGGCCCATTTTTTGATTGGGTCATTTATTTTTTTTTTTTTTTTCTTCAGGAGTTGCTTGTATATTTTTGAGATTAATCCTTTGTCTGTTTCTTCATTTGCTATTATTTTCTCCAATGCAGATGAATGGATAAGGAAGCGTGGTACATA